>NC_041388.1:110445015-110463674 GCF_002162155.2 Triticum dicoccoides
GTGTTGGTCCGAACTGAGCTGCCTGCGGGGCCACCTCGGGGAAACTTGAGGGTTGGTTTTACTCGTAGCTAGTCTCATCTGAGTGTGCCCTGAGAAAGAGATATGTGCAGCTCCTATCGGGATTTGTCGGCACATTCGGGTGGTGTTGCTGGTTTAGTTTTACCCTGTCGAAAAGTCTTGTTGTACCGGGATACCGAGTCTGATCGGAGTGTCTCGGGTGGAGGTCTATTCCTTCGTTGACCGTGAGAGCTTGTGATGGGCTAAGTTGGGACACCCCTGCAGGGATTTGAACTTTCGAAAGCCGTGCCCGCGGTTATGGGCAGATGGGAATTTGTTAACGTCCGGTTGTAGAAAACCCGAAGTTGACCTTAATTAAAATACATCAACAGCGTGTGTAACCGTGATGGTCTCTTTCCGGCGGAGTCCGGGAAGTGAACACGGTGTTGGAGTTATGCTTGACGTAGGTAGTCCAGGATCACTTCTTGATCATACCTGTATCGACCGTGCTTTGCCTTCTCTTCTCGCTCTCATTTGCGTATGTTAGCCACCATATATGCTAGTCGCTTGCTGCAGCTCCACCTCATACCTTTACCTTACCCATAAGCTTAAATAGTCTTGATCTCGCGGGTGCGAGATTGCTGAGTCCCCGTGGCTCACAGATACTACCAAAACCAGCTTGCAGGTGCTGATGAGTCTGTGCAAATGACGCAACCAAGCTCAGGAGGAGCTCGATGAAGATCTTGCCCTTTGTGTTGTTTCGTTCTAGTTGATCAGTAGTGGAGCCCAGTTGGGGTCGATCGGGGACCTTTGTCGCATTTGGGGTTCTTCTTTTATTTTGGTTCCGTAGTCGGACCTTGATTGTATCTGTTTGATGTAATGCTTTATTCATGTAATTGTGTGAAGTGGCGATTGTAAGCCAACTATGTATCTCTTTCCCTTATGTATTACATGGGTTGTGTGAAGATTACCTCACTTGCGACATTGCTTTCAATGCGGTTATGCCTCTAAGTCGTGCTTCGACACGTGGGAGATATAGCCGCATCGATGGCGTTACAAGTTGGTAATCAGAGCCTTCCCCGACCTTAGGAGCTCCACTGCTTGATCGTTTTTAGCGGCCGAGTTGTGTCTAGAAAAATATTTTGAGTCATTTAGGATTATATATATCGGAGAGTTAGGAATTCTTTTTACTCCCCAGTCTCTTCATCGCTCTGGTAAGGCATCCTGACGTAGAGTTTTGACTCTTCTCTTCTCAAATTTCACTAAAAAAAATTTTAGGATCACGCGGGTATCTTGGAATCGTTCCGATGGTTTTATGATGAGAACATTGTCTTGGTGCCTCCTGTCAGGGGTTTAGTGGAAGTGTCCCGGGGAGTTGAGCTCTGAGGTGTTGTCGTCATAATTTTATCGTTTCAGTTCTGGAATACCTGAGTTTAGTACGCCGACATTGAAAATCTCTTTTATGCAGTTTGTTGGTGAGATAACCCCGATAACCCAGTACTGAGGTGAGTACGGGAGTATTGCCATGACTCGTATAACGGATGCTTTTCGAAGGTTGAGGTAGACGATTTCCGAAGGTTTCTTGGTTATGTGTTGAAGGATGGATACAGCTGGATGTAGGATTTGCTAGTTTTGGGTGAGATATTATGCTTCCCCTGTATCCCCAACACCTGATTGCATAACCTGAAAATTTCGGGAGTTTCATAGGTGGGAATTCAAGTAGCTCTTAGGATATCTTTCCGACGGATGTATGATATGAAATTGGGGTTCGACGTCTAGTGGTCCGCCTATTCACGGTCGATTTTACAGTGGTCTCGTTGTGTCTTAAAGAGTCCTTGGCTATGCCGACTCGGGGACGCTTCGTATGTCATGTGCACTGCCTTGTACATGATGGTGCTGTACACTCGAGCCCGTGTAGGCCCCACCACGAAAACTTCGGACGAAATCTCTATCATATGTTTGTTCCGGCTTATTCTGCAAGCCAGTCCTTTGTTTTTGTTTTGAGTTGTGGTATTCGAGTTGCTTCAATGTCAAGTGTTGATTCCATACCTTTCCGAAATGGTGTTCTCATACTCCGATGTGAATACCAATCCTTCTCGACAATCGAGATTGTCATGTCAATCCTTTTCAACCGGCGTCTTTCTCTTCAAGTGGATCCGATCACTTCAACATCAGCAAGATCAAGTATCTCTTCTTCTCAACGGTGTTATTTCTTCCGTCTCCAAGTTGCCTTTGTTTTTTTCCCACCCTCCCTCCCTTTGTTTTTCTCCAAGGATTCAGATTTCTTCTTCAAGTATCCATTTTATTGATGGGAAGTTTCTCCATTCTTTTCCGTCAATGTTCTTATCCGGTGATTCTCATGAAGATTCTAATGGAGCTTCAAGTTCGTCATTCCTCGTTCTTTTCTTCTCCGGTGGATTTAATTCAAGCTTTGGTATTAAGCATACCCCTTTTCTTTTTTTTCCAATGCTTTTCTTATGCCGGTGCACCTCTTAATCATCCATCTCTCGCTATTAAATTGTTCCGGAGTGCTCAAGATATCTCGAAGATTCGTGTTTCCACTCTGCATTCGTTCAAGCTCTTTCGAGATTGGTATCTCATTCAAGTCATTTAATTCAACTGGTGCAACATCTCTTTTAAATCTTTTCAACGGTGTTCTTTTGAGTGGGCCCTAACCCACAGGTCTTTTTCCAGGATCTTACCTGACTCTTCTATTTTCCTAGAGCTATCCTAAATTCTTCTCCAAGTTTGACGTAAGAATGAGTTATCATTAGTCAAATGCTTTTCTCCAAGATCTTTCAAATTCTTTTCATAGTTGGCTCAACCTCTTCGCTTTTGATTCTTCCGGTGTGCCTCAATAATTCTTGGTGGTGTTTCTCGTTGTCATTCTCATCATTTGAAGACCGAAGAAGAGTTTCTCTTTAATCTTGCTCTATTCTCTTCAAGATTCATGGTGCTAGCTTGTTGCCATCCTCTCATAATTGTTTTCGATGGTGAGAATCTTTTTCACCCATCAGGAGATATTCAAGAGTCTTCTCAGTTTGTCATCCGGAGTCCATCAATTCAGGTTTATTCATTCTCGGCCGTCAGTTATCATTCTCCTATCTTGCCGGTGCATCTATCGAATATCCTCTAATCAGTTCTTGATCTCTTTGTTCTCATGTATCTAGTTTGCCTCAAGCACCTTCGTTCATTTGCTAATTCTTACCGGTGATGCACCCCTACTTCGATCATTTTCAATTCTTACGGTGGTTCTTTCAAGATCTCTCTTCCTTGTTCATCATATCAATTCATTTGTTGTTCCAATCCTACCGGTGGTTCGTTGAAGACCTTCTCAAGTTTTGATATATCTCTTTTAATCCTTTCTACGAGAATAAGTAGTATGCCAAATCCGTTGATTGTCATCAATTTAATTGGTGAAGGATAGACATAACATAATTCTTATTCTTGTTTCATCAAGTTTATTCAATTTCTTTTCCGGAGTGGTTCATCGTATCACATTCTCAGTTCGAGTTGCTCATCTTTTCTTTCCCGGAGTTCCAAGCTCAAATTATCATTCCAAAGATCTATCTAACCATTGCAGGGGTTCAACTTGTGTTTTCAACTTCTCCTTCATTTCATTTTGATCATCTTTTTGTTACCGGAGTTCTTCATGGAAGTTCTACATGATGGTTCATCAAGGATTTAATTCCTTCTCAAAGTTTTCATCAAGATTCATTTCTAGGGAGCTCAAGCTTTCTTCATATTGTAATCCGGAGTGCAATTTCTTTCTACCATATTATCGGAGATGGTATTATGTCATTCTTGATAATTTGAGTTCATGTTCCATGATTCACATGTTGTTAAGAATGAGTTATTTTTAAATCCATCAACCTCGTTGTTGGAGTTGTCTTGTGTCATATTTCACCTAAAAGCCTTCCATTGGGAATGTTGCTATTTGTGGTGCTTGCCAATGATCCAAGTTATCTCTTTATCATCTTGGTGGAAGAAGTTTTCATCTCTTTGTTGATCTCAAGCAAGCAATTGTTTCCGTTAGTGGCCGGTTGTCACCTCATAATTTTGAGATGTTTTCCATAAGCCCACTACAAGCTTATTCTTTTCGTTGTTGGTTTTCTAACAACTCCGTTCAATCCCTCTTTTTAAGGAGGCTCTTTCAAACTCAATTGTGATAGAAGTTGTTATTCTCTTCTCTGTTCTCTCAATTTCACTCTTTCATTTGTCCCGAAGGCATTGTGATGTTTTCTTTGAACCATTATATCATTTTGGAGATCATGTTCTTTTCCTTGCTTATCCATTTAACCGGAGTGTCGTGTTTTCATTCGAGTTCTCTAATCTTATCAAGTTTTCCCTCCTTCCTCAACTGGAGAGCTGTCTGAAATCCTTCTTACCCATTGTGCCATTCTTTCAATAGTTCCGGAGGCAGTGTGTTGTTGATTTCATCAAGTAACATCCCATCTTCTCAAGTTCATGTTCTATTCCTTCCATGTTCAACCGGAGTACTGCCCGAATTCTTCCCCTCTCATCTTGTTTTAACCGGAGTGGTTTCGAATTCTATCTTGTCCATTAAACTCTTGATTCATGTCTTTGCAACCTTCAAGTTCTCGTAATGCTCTTTGTCCCTCTTTTCTAACGGAGTGTTTTCGACCTAGTTCACCTTCGTTGTATTCTTTTCTTGAATTGGTTTAACCTCGCGAGGTTCTTGGTTTCACTCGTTTGTCAAAGAAGCAACTTAGTTTTACCTCTCCTCTCTTTCTCTTCCGTTGTCCCTCCGGTGCCATTCTAGATCTCGGGACGAGATCCTCTCATAGTGGTGGAGTGTTGTAACGCCCCGAGACCGATGTGCCAGGTGTCGTGTAGTTATTCGCTGTTGTTGCCCTATCATTGCTTGCGTGTCATGCATTGCATATCATGTCATCATGTGCATTTCAATCGCATACGTGCTCGTCTCATGCATCCGAGCTTTTTCCCTGTTGTCCGTTTTGCATTCCGGCGCTTCGTTCTCCTCCGGTGATTATTTCTACCTTTCTTTCTTGTGTGGGGATTAAACATTTCCGGATTGGACCGAGACTTGTCAAGCGGCCTTGGTTTACTACCGGTAGACCGCCTGTCAAGTTTCGTACCATTTGGACTTTGTTTGATACTCCAACGGTTAACCGAGGGACCGAGAAGGCCTCGTGTGTGTTGCAGCCTAACACCCTTCCATTTTGACCAAAAACCCACCTAACTCCCCTCCATGCTCTCGGTCGTTCGATCACGATCGCGTGGCCGAAAACCGCTCCTCATTTGGACTCTCCTAGCTCCCTCTACCTATATATATGTCTTCCTCCCCGAAATTCCCGCAGTCCAACCCTAGCCCTCTCCCTCCTCGCGCCGCCGGACGCGTCCGCCCGCGCCGGACACGTCCAGCCTCCACGTCGCTCCGACGAATCGGAGGCCGCCATGTCACCTCCTCCGCGCCCGCAGCCAGTCCCGGGGCGCCACTTGTCCACCCGCGCCCACTTCGCCGCCGGGCCCCGTGAAGCCCAGATCGGACCCGCCCCGGGCCGCTCCGGGCCCGAGGGAGCCTGCAACCTCGCCGCCCGAACCCGTCTTGCCCGATCTGCGCCGCCGCCTTCGCGCCGTCATCGGCGACCAACTCCGGCGACCGGAGCACGCCGCCGCCCGTCCTCTGCCTCGCCATCCGCCGCCTGCACCAGGTCACCGGCCTCTACGCCCGTCTCCTCCTTCCTTCTCTGGCCCGATCTCTCCCTCACCTCGCTCTCTCTCTTCTCCCCGCAGGATCTGCCGCCGCCGCCTCGTGAAGCTCCACTCGACGTCGGTGGACCTCGCCGTCGCCGGGAACGGAGCCCCCGCGGCCAGATCCGTCCGGATCCGCTGCAGCAGCGCCGTCCCGGAACCTCCCCGCGCCTTCCAACCTTCCCGCCGGCGTCCCTGCGGCACCTGTCGTCGCCATGGCCTCATGCTCGGGCGGGAGCACGAGGGCCTCGCTCGCCTGGGCCAACCTCCTCCGATCCGGCCCATCTCCCACCGCCTCGGCCTCCTTCCTCCTCTGCCGGGCCGAGCCCAGGGTGAGCAGTCCCCCAGCGCCCGCCTCTTTTTTTTTCTTTTTCCCTGCCTGCTGTGGGCTTGCCCCAGTTTCGGCCCGATATGTTTTTTTTTCAGGGCCTGCGAATTTGTCTATTATCCTCAGTTTGTCAGTTTTACAGATTAGACCCTCATGTTCATGCATTTAATAACCCATGAACCCTGCATCGGATTAAAATGTTTTATATATGAAACTTGCTCAGAATTTTGTGTAGATTAATAACATCCAACTTTCATCTATGTTTGAGATGATAAAAATGCTGTTTGCATTAATTTGCTCCTATGCCATGCTAAAATGCTTTATTTCATAACTAAATAACCGTAGCTCGGTTTTAAATAAACTTTATATGTAAATGGGGTGGAAAAATGCCTAGATTAACATGTTGCACTTTATTTTCCTGTTTAACAACATTAAAATTGTGTTTAGGGCAGAACAGTACCTAATCTAAAATATGCATATGGGAGTTTCCGGAATTGTTGTTCGTTGCTTCCGGCCTCATTTAAACTTGACTAGATAGGTAGTTTTACTTTGCTTCACCCTCTTGCCATGTTAACCAACATTTAATATTGTTGAGTACATAAACGAGACCAAACTAAATAACTTGTTGTGGTGTTTCATCAATATGCAACCCGTTGCATATTGAGCTCCACTTAACTTGTAGTATTGTTTGTTGCACTTTGCCATGCCTTGCCTCATTAAACCGGACATGCATCATACTCGTTTGTGCATCATGCCATGTTGAGGTGTTGGTTATTTACTATGTTGTGTGCTTCTTTTCCGGTGTTTGCTTCTTCGGGTTGGTTCCGATAACGTCGCGTTTGTGAGGATCCGTTCAACTACGTCCGTTTGTCTTCTTCATGGACTCGTTCTTCTTCCTTGCGGGATTTCAGGCAAGATGATCATACCCTCGAAATCACTACTATCTTTGCTATGCTAGTTTGCTCGCTCTTTTGCTTGCCACTGCTACGATGCCTACCATTTGCTTGTCAGCCTCCCAAATTTCCATGTCAAACCTCTAACCCACCATGTCCTAGCAAACCGTTGATTGGCTATGTTACCGCTTTGCTCAGCCCCTCTTATAGCGTTGTTAGTTGCAGGTGAAGATTGAAGTTTGTTCCTTGTTGGAACACGGAGATGTTGTTCCTTGTTGGAACATGTTTACTTGTTGGGATATCACAATATATCTTATTTAATTAATGCATCTATATACTTGGTAAAGGGTGGAAGGCTCGGCCTTATGCCTGGTGTTTTGTTCCACTCTTGCCGCCCTAGTTTCCGTCATATCGGTGTTATGTTCCCGGATTTTGCGTTCCTTACACGGTTGGGCTATTATGGGAACCCTTTGACAGTTCGCCTTAAGTAAAGCTCTTCCAGCAATGCCCAACATTGGTTTTACCATTCGCCACCTAGCCTCTTTTTCCCTTGGGTTTCGCGGACTCAAGGGTCATCATTATTTTACCCCCCCCCCCGGGCCAGTGCTCCTCTGAGTGTTGGTCCGAACTGAGCTGCCTACGGGGCCACCTCGGGGAAACTTGAGGGTTGGTTTTACTCGTAGCTAGTCTCATCTGAGTGTGCCCTGAGAAAGAGATATGTGCAGCTCCTATCGGGATTTGTCGGCACATTCGGGCGGTGTTGCTGGTTTAGTTTTACCCTGTCGAAAAGTCTTGTTGTACCGGGATACCGAGTCTGATCGGAGTGTCTCGGGTGGAGGTCTATTCCTTCGTTGACCGTGAGAGCTTGTGATGGGCTAAGTTGGGACACCCCTGCAGGGATTTGAACTTTCGAAAGCCGTGCCCGCGGTTATGGGCAGATGGGAATTTGTTAACGTCCGGTTGTAGAAAACCCGAAGTTGACCTTAATTAAAATACATCAACCGCGTGTGTAACCGTGATGGTCTCTTTTCGGCGGAGTCCGGGAAGTGAACACGGTGTTGGAGTTATGCTTGACGTAGGTAGTCCAGGATCACTTCTTGATCATACCTGTATCGACCGTGCTTTGCCTTCTCTTCTCGCTCTCATTTGCGTATGTTAGCCACCATATATGCTAGTCGCTTGCTGCAGCTCCACCTCATACCTTTACCTTACCCATAAGCTTAAATAGTCTTGATCTCGCGGGTGCGAGATTGCTGAGTCCCCGCGGCTCACAGATACTTCCAAAACCAGCTTGCAGGTGCTGATGAGTCTGTGCAAATGACGCAACCAAGCTCAGGAGGAGCTCGATGAAGATCTTGCCCTTTGTGTTGTTTCGTTCTAGTTGATCAGTAGTGGAGCCCAGTTGGGGTCGATCGGGGACCTTTGTCGCATTTGGGGTTCTTCTTTTATTTTGGTTCCGTAGTCGGACCTTGATTGTATCTGTTTGATGTAATGCTTTATTCATGTAATTGTGTGAAGTGGCGATTGTAAGCCAACTATGTATCTCTTTCCCTTATGTATTACATGGGTTGTGTGAAGATTACCTCACTTGCGACATTGCTTTCAATGCGGTTATGCCTCTAAGTCGTGCTTCGACACGTGGGAGATATAGCCGCATCGAGGGCGTTACAGGGTGATCCATGAGAAGAGAGTGGAGGTATCATCGACTTGAGGTGTCCATAGAATCGAAGAGAGGGATGATGTGTGTGTGTGTGCGCGCGCACGATCGATAAAGAGTGCCATCGAATTTGTGTGTGCCCACGTCAAAGATATAGAGTGGCTGGCCTACTGGAACGTGATATGGGACATGTGCAGTTTGTCTCTGTGGCATGGATACCTACCTGCAGTGCTCGACTATCGGTGTGTGGTGGGGGAAGAGGGAGGCCCAATTAACTATAGAGGTACAATGGTTGGTATATGTGTGGAGGAGGAGAGAGGCCTACCTCATATATTAAGGAGATCGATCTGCCTCATGTATTAAGGGAGATCAATCGGCATCCATGCATATGTGCAAGAGATGAATAAGGTTGGGAGAGAGACAGAGCTAGAGTGTTGGAGGGGGTGGTAGTGGAGTTGCTTCTAACAAATGGTGGGATAGGCTTGCTAGACAAACGGAGGGCACGCCCGCAATATCAATAGGAGAGGAGATGGCTGCTTGTTGTCTGTGCACATGCATGTGAGAGACGGGTCAGGAGGCATGCACGAATGATGAGGGGGACGATGTGGCTGTGGTAAGCAGACGTAACTACATAGTGAGATCAATCGCCCTTTGTAATATAAAGGAGAGACATAACTTGTGAGGTATGTCGATCGATGGGGGGGGGTAGTTAAAGTCGATCTAGGTATATGTTGGGAGATCGATTGGTATACATGCATGTGTGTGTTAGAAGCAAATGAGGCACGAGGAGAAGGATAGAGAGAGAGGGATGCATGTAGGAGGTGGTACGAGAGGCATACTATATCGAGGGGGAGGAGTGTGCGAGTATGAGAACGATGAAAAGAGTGGTGGGAGTGAGGCATGGACGGTGACAAGAGAAGAGGGGAAGCTTGTGTTTGTGCTAGGCACACCTGGCTAGAGAGGCATATCGATCGATGTGTGCCGTAAAGAAGGATTTGGGGGGCCTACACACACCATGGGTGAAGGACCTAAAGTGAAAAGACAAATTTGCGTGATGGAGCTAGAGAATGCTGAGGGAGGGTGAGAGGGATGCAGGCGTGTGCATGCACAAGAGAAAGTTAGCGCTAGCTACAAATATAAGAGGGTTGTGTGGGTGTAAAAGACGAATATAGATAATATATACTTCATTATAAAAAGCAAATTCAGATATTTGAAGAATTTATCATAGTGTTTCAAACCGACGGATGTGTGAATATATATAACGGTGATACACATGGTGTGGTTATGAACATGGTATACTACATTTATTATGTTTTATCTCTACTCTTATAAAAAATGGAGTTGTTGATGATGGTGTGCCTGCCATCCTGCATTATAGGCCATCTGATTTATATCTGGGGGATAGCAAGGAAACTATGATGGTTGAAGTTGGCAACAATCATGATTGTAGATTCTTATTGAAATAGAGAAACGAATTCAAATTTAGTTCGAATTGCAGCAGTAGTATAGACATTTGGAATGCACTAAAATGTTGGTATGAGTAGGTTACATGCATTATACAGCAAGCAAAAAAATTTAGTCGGACATATCATGGATTCATACTCCCTCCTTCCATCTATATAGGGCGTAATGAGATTTTTAAGACTGCCTTTGACTATTGACAAGATTAATAGTACATGACATGCACAATGTGAAAATTATATCATTGAAAGAACCTTTCACAGACGAATTTGACGGTGTGCTTTGTGTAAGTTGCATGTCATATATCATTGCTCTAATATTTGGTCAAAGTTAGCATCGAAAAACGCATTAGGCCCTATATAGATGGAAGGAGGGAGTAGCCTTGAATAGCATTTGTATAGTAAAACGGGGCAAGACTCTCTTTTTGTGTGGTGTGAATAGTTTTATTTTTTAGTTTTCTTTTTGGTTCAGGGAAGTGCGAATTGATTTGGTACGTACAAGTACAATATTACTACACGTTAGGCTTGTCCCTAAAATTCAACCCGCATCTTGTTATATCCCCAAATTCAGATATCGTGCTCCCAAAACTGGCGCCTTCACAACCCGCGCCTTGCTATCCCGAAATTACAATGCGCGCGAAAACTCCCTCCAGCTGCGAAATCCCGACACGCGAAATCCCCCTTCTAACCCTGAGCCGAAAGGGCCGCTAGTTCAAATCAGTGGGGGGTACTTTTGTAACACACCCTACATTTTGGACAAGCGCGTTCCTAAGTCATGCTTCACCCAAATCCCAGGCCGCCATAACCTCTCCGCTCCAGCAGCGAAACCCCACCCTACTCCATCCGCCGCGTCACCGCTTCCCAGCCGGAGCCTCTTCCCCGACGACGTCCAGCGCAACAGCTCGACGTCCCTCGTCCACCTCCCCGGATGAGGATCCGTCGTCCATCTCGCCGTCCCGCCGGTTCAGCCGCCCCGTCCTCCACCTCCAAGGAGCTGCTCCGACGATCGCCTCGTCTATCGTGGCTGCTCCATCCCCACAGCGCCGCCTTAACCTGCTCCACCGGAACCGCAACATCATCGCCGACTCCTCGGACGAAGCCGAGGCCTACTCGGCGCCACCAAAGAGGTTGTACACTCATCACATTGCACCTTCTCCTTAACTCGACCTCCCGGCGCCGACGGTGCTCCATCTCGCACCCCCATGGAGTGGCTACCTTGAAGCCAGCGCCGCGGGCGACATCTCCATGGCGGCTCTCCCCCAGTGCGAGGCCCCTTCGGCGGCGGCGTCCATACCATCCGGATCTGCTACTGCTCCGGCTCTCGCCCGATCGCTCGCTCGCCCAGCTGCTGCTGCTGCTCTCCCCCTCGCTCGTGCTGCTACTCTGCTCTGATTAAGCCACACTTCAGTCGACTGAATCGACTTTTGGGTCAGTCGATTTTCAGGGGTTGGGGGGGCTCGCTGGAGTTAAGGAAGAACCACCCGCAGCAGGGACGGGGGCTCGCCGGAGAGGTACCCCACTATCTATCTAAGGGTTCAGGGTGGGGGCGGGGGGCCTAGAGGGCTGGCCGGGGCGGCGGTGGCGAGTTGTTTCGGGGGGACGAGGCGGCGCTGGGGCCGGTGGTTCGACCGGTGGTGGCTGGCGGCTCAGGGGGGTGCAGGTTGAAGATGAACTGCAGGCCCTCCCTAAACTACATGTCAAGTGCCTCTCTGCTACCATTGCGTTCAGTTTCGACAGTAGCATTCAGATTCTAGAGTAAATTTCAGTTTCGACAGTTAAGTTCAGAGTCAACAGTTTTTACCTCATCTGTTGTAGTCAGGTGGTTTTTGGTGATGTTAATTTTACATCCATTTTACATCATCTATTGGAGATGCTATTAGAATCCCACTTGAGATTGACGATGTCTGTCTTGTGCTACTTCAGCCTTGACGTCTTACGGCTCACCGGAGCTGCTCCAATGATAGAATGATCCGTCACAATAGAGCAGTGCCCTCGACGCCATCTACAGATTCCTCGGATCTTCCTCCACACCTCCGACAGCCACGTCTGCCTTAACTGCTTTAGCGACCAACCCAATGATGCTGAGGTCGACACGGCTACGGCAAAGAGGTTGTAGACTTGTTGCATCACTTATTACTATACATTCACGTCGATCCATTAGGGATATTTTGGTTCAACGGAAAAACATCGATCCACTGGTTGTTACCATCACTCTAAATTTCTGCATGCTCTCCTTACATAATCTCACCATATTTTTTTCGTATGCATGTCATATATTGTACACAGTATTGCTGAACATGTAGAAAAAAAGAGAAGAGTTTTGCACGGCAATAAAATGTCATGCAGACATCGCTCCATGGTGGGTTCAATGGCAAACCCTCCCCAGCCCTCTCCAGATTGTAATCCAGAGGAAGATATCTGTTCTGAGGCGGATTCGGACGCTGCTGACCACTCCTATTTACCCCAAGGTGTTTCCTCTACCTTGGCATGATGATGTTAGTCATATCATGCATATGTTGCCTTGAAGTGCCTACTTTTAACATCATATATGTCACCTGCTTAGTTTAGACATGTTTTGTAATGCCACCTGTTTAGTTTCTATATCATATATGGGAATTATGCAGTCTCATGTCTTTTAGCCAGCCATAATATATGTGAAATGTGCAATGCCATCCTGTTTAACCAGGCATCATATATTTGAATGATATCTTGCCCATCCTTTTCTTCATTACATTTCCAATTGTCGAAAATGTTTGTACATTAAACTACTCTTCCTGTGAATCAGCCATTTGGGTGGGAGATGGAAAAAATCTGGAGTGAAAACAAGGCCTTCAGAGCAGACAGTGCTACCTGTCGAAGCAGATCTCTTGTTGGGTCCTGATAGCTCCTTAGAGATGGATTCAGAGACAGATGACCAGTCCTATTCCCCCACTGAGGTGTATGCTCTAACTTGGCACGGTTATACTGCTCATACCATGCATACGGTGTCTTGCATTGCATAGTTTAGACATCATATACACAATATTCAACACCATGTTCTTAGTTCAGACATCATATCGAATGCCCTCTGTTTAGCATATAAATCACATATGTTAATTAAATGATGCAATCCTAATTACTTAGATAACATGTAGGTGAATTATGTCATGCGATCCGGTTTAGTTATTCATCATATCTTTGAATTATGTTATGCTATGCTATCCAGTTTAGATAGCCATCATATATGTGAAATTATGTCATGCTATTTGTTTTAGTTAAACAATATACATGTCAACTATTTCATGCCCTCTTTTTTCCACACTATCTATTGCATCTGCCTCTCATACAATGTCTGTACATTCAACTATGTTTCCTATTTATCAGCCATTTGAATTGGAGCAGGTGATGCCAGTATCTAGCGGACTAAAACACGATCTTCAAATAAAACAGTGCTACCTGTTGGTGGAGATAGCACCCCGGTTGTACATGCACAAGAACCAGCCCTACCACACATAACCTAAACTCTCGCAGATTGTACCCCTACTACGATGACTACGATGGACAGAGAACCAGCTTCACCCAATCTAACCCCAACCCCAGCCGATAGTAACCCAGTTCCTGTTGACACAGCACCATCTCCACCACAGAGCTCCCAAACAAGAGTAGTTAGTAAGGCAGCTCCAGTGCCCATAGGGCCAGTACTATCACGGCGAACCCCAACTCCACCAGTTAGTATGCCTATTCCTGTGGACGAAGCACAACCAGCTAGTCGTAGTTTAGCATCTATCACATTTGATGTTGTTAAATCGTATGTGCGTATCTTCCCATCTTGGAAATATTATACTGAAGATGAAGGAAAATGCCAGTTGCAGGTGTTTGTCCAGGAGTTATGTGTAAGTAATGTTATTCATGGCAATTACTTTGCTTCGTCCCATACATCCTACCTCCATGATGGTTATAATACAGCAAAATTTCCCATTTTCCTCTATAGAGAAGGACCGATTTGGAAACTTAGGATGAGGTAACCTGTGCTAATACCTCTGCTATCCTCAAGAATGCTTGGTGGCAGTATCGGAATTACCTGAAGAAAACGTACTTCACCGGCTAAGAAACTCATCAAATTCCCTTACGTTCTCCCGAGACACATTTACTGGACGATGACTGGGAACGCCTTGTTCTGTACTGGTCCCGAACCAAGAATGTGGTAAGGTCTATGAGCTCATTTTCTATTTTAAGTATTATATTGCATCTTACTGTACTCTGTTCATGTAGAACAAGTGCCTAAACCTGAAGAACAACTATTCTAATTTAAGATTCCATTGCTACCATAGGACATAGATATATGTTTGTTTGATGCTTTTATTATGTACTAGTACTTGGCAATAGAAGACTTGGTAGTTTAATCCTATCCACCTTACTAATGAACTGGTTCACCGAAATGAGTTTCATATACTAGTACATGCTAAACTTGTTATGTGTCTACTTGTTTCTTCTTTTAGAATGCTGACAGAATATTGGGGAAGAGTGCCTTATTAAGCAACGGTAAAGGAAGTAATGCAGATAAGGTTCAGGATAGTGACACATCCTGTCTTGGTTTAGTGTTGGAGTTACTGGCCACTACCGCTTGCACAGGCTATTCAAACTCACTGTCTGAATCAGTTCGGTTTCTTGAGTCTCAACTACAAGCTGAAAGACATCGATCAACTGTGCTGTGACAAGAAGCGGAAGGACTACGGAAGTCCCTGGAGTATTCAGATGCATACTTTCTGGTGCAACAGCAAGCGTTGGAGGATTTTAGCGCCAAACAGGACAAAGCTAATCAGATTGCTAAGCTTATTGCCAGCATGGTGGATATCCAGGATAACATTTCTTGAGATCTTCTGAAGTTGTTTCAGTTATGCTCTTGTTTTGCTGCCGCGTTTATTTGCACTGGTGGCCAATTTTGATGGCCAGTGTATATGATATGCTGCTTTGTTCCCTATATTTGCACTGGTGGCAAACTTTGATGTCCAGTGGATGTAATATGTGTAATAGCCGTGATAGCCTAGCGTTAGTTGCTTGCTTATTTATTTCCTTGTTGTCTTGTTTATTTGTTTGCTTGTAGTCATTGTAGTTCTTTTTCCGTGGTTAACTAGTGGCTCCAATAACCTATTTTTTAAAACTAGGCCACAATAACCATGGGATAATATTTACTGTAGTGACACTGGGCCTCCTACGGGCCGTAGAAATAGTGGGCCTTCTACGGGCCGTAGAAACAGTAGGCCTTCTACGGGCCGTAGAAACAATGGGCCTTCTACGGGTCGTATCATCAATGGGCCTTATACGGGCCGTATGATCGATTGGCCAAACATGGGCCAATAACAAGACGCATTATGGCCGTAAACGGGCTAGAGTTGGAATCGTCCGTTCATGGGCCGACCGTAACGGGCCATCATTAATAGGCCGTATTTGATGACGCTATGAAAATGGCCCAACGTATTAACGGATCACAAACGGGCCGACTGTAACCACGGGCTGAATTTGGCCCACAAGCAGAAAATGACAGTAAGGGGACGTAAGTAAACGAATGCTGGAAATGAGCCCAAGAATAAATGGGGTCTGAGAAGGCCGAAAGATAACATGGGCTGGAAACGGCCCAACGGAATAACAGGCCGTTAATGGGTATAAAGTGATACACTGTTCATTACGGGCCAGTTTCACCACGGGCCGTTAATGGGTGTAAAGTGATACACTGTTCATTACAGGCCAGTTTCACCATGGGCCGTTAATAGGCCAAGAGTTACATAGGGCCTCATATGGGCCGAAAGACGTCATGGGCCATACATGGGCTAGAAGTGAAAACGGGCTGGAATCATATTGGATGGCCCAGATGACGCTACTGGGCCTAATTCAGATAGGGCGTAACGGGCCTTGGGTTAGCGGGCTGTAAATGGGCTATATGCGAACAGGCCATTAACAGGTTTTCCATGGGCCGGCCTGCCACCTTTTCACAGGAATGGGCCACTGTTGGGCCGTGCCACGTGTCGACGTATCATCAGCGCCTTCATTACAGTGAGTGGATGACATCTGTCCCAACGATGAGCCGACACGTGTTTCCTCTAGCCAATGATGATTTTACATGTGGAAAATCCCCATTGGTCGGGGCTGTTAACGGGTTATCGGATTCAAAACCCGACCCGGTAGCTTAACGGCGTACCATTACGGTGGATGCCACGTGTCGGTCACCCTTGATGAAAGCACTTCTGTGACGCACGATTTATTGTCATGGAAGTGGACACTTCCGTGATGATAATTTTGGTAATGTCATGGAACACTTCTACGACAGCACATGTATGACTATCTTGATTCTGTCATAAATTTGTCATGGATGTACATGCATGACAAAAAAACGACCTACTGTGACAAACACGTATCATCACGGAAGTGTATTTTTTTGTAGTGCTACCTATGGATTGAGTAAGATCCTCCAAGTAAGTTGTCATCGGTGCAAGCAATAAAAATTGCCCTCTAAATATGTATGACTTATTAGTGTGGGAGAAAATAAGCTTTATACGATCGTGTGATATGGAAGAAATAAAAGCGACGGACTGCATAATAAAGGTCCATATCACAAGTGGCAATATAAAGTGACGTTCTTTCGCATTAAGATTTTGTGCATCCAACCATAAAAGCGCATGACAACCTCTGCTTCCCTCTGCAAAGGGCCTATCTTTTACTTTTATCTCCTACCTTACATAAGAGTCATGGTGATCTTGACCCTTCCTTTTTAAATTTTATCTTTTGGCAAGCACAACATGTTGGAAAGATCCTGGTATATACGGCTAATTGGATGTGAGTTTTCATGAACTATTATTGTTGACATTATCCTTGAGGTAAAATGTTGGGAGGCAAAACTATAAGCCCCTATCTTTCTCTGTGTCTGATTAAAACTCCATACCCATAAGTATTGCATGAGTGTTAGCAATTGTGAAAGACTATATGATAGTTTAGTATGTGGACTTGTTGAACAGCTCTTATATTGACTCTTTCTTATGTTATGATAAATTGCAATTGCTCCAATGATAGAGATTATAGTTTGTTAGTTTTCAATGAAGTTCATGATTCATACTTGAAATTGTGATTTAATTGTTACTCTAGCATAAGAGATCATATGACAGGAATTATATAAGTAGCTGTTCTAAGAATGATCATGATGCCCTCATGTCCGTATTTTATTTTTATTGACACCTCTATCTCTAAACATGTGGACATATTTTTCGATTTCGGCTTTCACTTGAGGACAAGTGAGGTCTAAGCTTGGGGGAGTTGATACGTCCATTTTGCATCATGCTTTTATATCGATATTTATTGCATTATGTGTTGTTATTACACATTATGTCACAATACTTATGCCTATTCTCTCTTATTTTACAAGGTTTACATAAATAGGGAGAATGCCGGCGGCTGGGATTCTGGGCTGGAAAAGGAGCAAATATTAGAGACCTATTGTGCACAGCTCCAAAAGTGCTGAAACTTCACAGAAGTCATTTTCAGAATATATAAAAAATATTGAGCGCAAGAAGTTCCGAAGGGGGGCCACACCCTGCCCACGAGGGTGGGGGGCGCGCCCTACCCCCCTGGGCGCACTGCCCTACCTCGTGGGCCCCCTGGTGGCCCTTCGATGCCCATCTTCTACTATATGGAGTCTTTCGATGAGGAAAAAAATCATAAGCCAGCTTTCGGAACGAGACTCCACCGCCACGAGGCGGAACCAATCTAGGGCTCTGGCGGAGCTGTTCTGCCAAGGAGACTTCCCTCCGGGAGGGGGAAATCATCGCCATCATCATCACCAATGATCCTCTCATCGGGAGGGGGTCAATCTCTATCAACATCTTCACCAGCACCATCTCCTCTCAAACCCTAGTTCATCTCTGGTATCCAATTCTTGTCTTTATGTCCGAGATTGGTACCTGTGGGTTGCTAGTAGTGTTGATTACTCCTTGTAGTTGATGCTAGTTGGTTTATTTGGTGGAAGATCATATGTTCAGATCATATATGCATATTAATACCCCTCTGATTAAGAACATGAATATGCTTTGTGAGTAGTTACGTTTGTTCCTGAGGACATGGGAGAAGTCTTGTTATTAGTAGTCATGTGAATTTGGTATTCGTTCGATATTTTGATGAGATGTATGTTGTCTCTCCTCTAGTGGTGTTATGTGAACGTCGACTACATGACACTTCACCGTTATTTGGGCCTTGAGGAAGGCATTCGGAAGTAATAAGTAGATGATGGCACTAGTAGAAAAAGGGTCAAACGTGAAGCACATTAGTGCCGGTTTGAATTTGAGCGGGCACTAATGGTATCATTAGTGCCGGTTCGAACGGCTATGCATTAATGCCGGTTCGTGTTGAACCTTTAGTACCGGTTCGTGCCACGAACCGGTACTAAAGGGGTGATGGCAGGCTGGCGTCAGGCCGGGGCCCCATGATCACCTTTAGTACCGGTTCGTGTCACAAACCGGTACTAAAGGGCTAACCTTTAGTACCGGTTTGTGCCACGAACCGGTACTAAAGGGGTCTGACCTATAGTACCGGTTTGTGACACAAACCGGCACTATAGGGCAATT
>NC_041388.1:110464236-110471980 GCF_002162155.2 Triticum dicoccoides
CATTTCAGTTCTGAAAAATCAAAAGAAAATGATAAAAACTTCAAAAAATAAAATCCTTCGAGAGGTAGTTATATTACTACATCTACTAGTTAGGAAAATTTGAAAACTTAAATTTGGACATGTTTTGCAAAAAGTGTAGGGAAAATGTAAAACGGCTATAACTTATGCATACGATGTCGGAAAAAAGCGTATAATATATCAAAAAATTCAGCACGAAAATCCGCATCCGATGGAGACCGCCTACGGCCTGTTTGCAATTTTTTAGAATCCTCAAATTCCAAAAGGAAAAAAAGATATGGTCAAATTTATGTTTTTTCAAAAAAAATTGTTAAATCTGGTCAAACTACTTATTCAAGAAGTATTAATGTTACTACATAATTATTCAAGAATATTAGTGTTACTAAATAATTATTTCAATTTTTTGAATTTTGGTCAAATCTGGTCAAACTATGGTCAAACTTATTCAAGAAACATTAGTGTTACTCAATAATTACTGTTTTTTAGAATAATAGTTTCAAACTCAAACAGTGAAATGTGTGACTTCATGCTCAAGCTAAACTCCTGAGGGTTAATAGGATTGGCATCTTACTATTGTCAGGAAAACAACAAGTGCAGACTTGGAAACGAAGGAGAATAGAACCCGAAAGTTAAGCATGCTCGGGCTGGAATAGTGAGAGGGATGGGTGACCGGTCGGGAAGTTAGATGATTTGGAATGAGTGATCCACACTTGAGCAGTTAAGAGAGGTGATTAGAGACTAAATCACCAAATAATTCAGAAAAATTGAAAATTGAAAAAAAAAATTCCAAAATTTTCAAAAAAAAATTCAAAAAAAAACCTTTAGTACCGGTTGGTAAAACCAACCGGTACTAAAGGTCCCCCATACCAGCGCGCGAGCTCACGCCACGTGGTGGCACTTTAGCGCCGGTTCGTGCCGAACCGGTACTAAAGGGGGGGGGGCCTTTAGTGCCCACCAATTAGTGCCGGTTATGGAACCGACACTAAAGGCCCTTATGAACCGGTTTTAAAGCTCCGTTTTCTACTGGTGTGGGTTGCTAGAGTGACAGAAGCTTAAACCCTAGTTTATGCGTTGCTTCGTAAGGGGCTGATTTGGATCCATATGTTTCATGCTATGGTTAGGTTTACCTTAATACTTCTGTTGTAGTTGCAGATGCTTGCGGTAGAGGTTAATCATAAGTGGGATGCTTGTCCAACTAAGGATAGCACCCAAGCACCGGTCCACCCACATATCAGATTATCAAAGTACTGAACGCGAATCATATGATCATGATGAAACATAGCTTCACGATAATTCCCATATGTCCTCGGGAGCGCTTTTCTCTATATAAGAATTTCTCCAGGCTTGTCCTTTGCTACAAAAAGGATTGGGCCACCTTGCTGCACTTTATTTACTTTTGTTACTTGTTGCTCGTTACAAATTATCTTATCACAAAACTATTTGTTACCTATAATTTCAGTGCTTGCAGAGAATACCTTGCTGAAAACCGCTTATCATTTCCTTCTGCTCCTCGTTGGGTTCGAAACTCTTACTTATCGAAAGGACTATGATAGATCCCCTATACTTGTGGGTCATCAGATAACAAGATGGGGATTATATCATATTGCATGAGTTTATCCCTCTACATCATGTCATCTTACTTAAAGCGTTACTTTGTTCTTTTGAACTTAATACTCTATATGCATGCTGGATAGCGGTTGATGTGTGGAGTAATAGTAGTAGATGCAGGCAGGAGTCGGTCTACTTGTCTCGGACGTGATGCCTATATACATGATCATACCTAGATATTCTCATAACTATGCTCAATTCTGTCAATTGCTCAATAGTAATTTGTTTACCCACCATAATACTTATGCTCTCGAGAGAAGCCACTAGTGAAACCTATGGCCCTCGGGTCTATTTTCCATCATATTAATCTACCATCAACAAGCTATTTCTTGCGCCGTTTTTATTTTGCTTTATTTATTTGCATCTTTGTCATAAAGATACCAAAAATATTATCTTATCATATCTATCAGATATCACTTTTGTAAGTGACCGTGAAGGGATTGACAACCCCTTTATTGCGTTGGTTGCAGGGATTTTGTTTGTTTGTGTAGGTGTGAGGGACTCGTGTGTGGGTTCCTACTGGATTGATACCTTGGTTCTCAAAAACTGAGGGAAATACTTAAGCTACTTTGCTGCATCACCCTTTCCTCTTCAAGGGAAAACCAACGCAGTGCTCAAGAGGTAGCAAGAAGGATTTCTAGCGCCGTTGCCGGGGAGTCTACGCAAAAGTCAACATATCAAGTACCCATCACAAACCCTTATCTCCCGCATTACATTATTTTGCATTTGCCTCTCGTTTTCCTCTCCCCAACTTCACCCTTGCCGTTTTATTTGCCCTCTCTCTCTGTCCTCCTTCTCTTTCTCTATTTGCCTCTTTTTGCCCGTTTCTTGTTTGCTTGTGTGTTTGATTGCTTGCCTGTCACGATGGCTCAAGATAATACCAAATTGTGTGACTTTACTAATACCAACAACAATGATTTTATTAGCACTCCAATTGCTCCTCTTACCGATGCTGAATCTTGTGAAATTAATGCTGCTTTGTTGAATCTTGTCTTGAAAGATCCGTTTTCCGGCCTTCCTAGTGAAGATGCCGCTACCCATCTAAACAACTTTGTTGATTTGTGTGATATGAAAAAGAAGAAAGATGTGGATAATGATATTGTTAAATTGAAGCTATTTCCTTTTTTGCTTAGAGATTGTGCTAAAGCTTGGTTTTCGTCTTTGCCTAAAAATAGTATTGATTCATGGAATAAGTGCAAAGATGCTTTTATCTCTAAGTATTTTCCCCCCGCTAAGATCATCTCTCTTAGAAACGATATTATAAATTTTAAGCAACTTTATCATGAACATGTTGCACAAGCTTGGGAGATGATGAAATTAATGATACGTAATGCCCTACACATGGTTTGAATTTATGGATGATTATACAAAAAATTTATGCCGGATTGAATTTTGCTTCTAGAAATCTTTTAGATTCGGCCGCGGGAGGCACTTTTATGGAAATCACTTTAGGAGAAGCTACTAAACTCCTAGATAATATTATGGTTAATTATTCTCAATGGAACACTAAAAGATCTACTAATAAGAAAGTGCATGCGATAGAAGAAATTAATGTTTTGAGTGGAAAGATGGATGAACTTATGAAATTATTTGCTAATAAAAGTGTTTCTTCTGATCCTAATGATAAGCCTTTGTCTACTTTGATTGAGAATAATAATGAATCTATGGATGTGAATTTTGTTGGTATGAGTAATTTTGGTAACAACGCATATAGAGGAAACTTTAATCCTAGGCCGTATCCTAGTAATTCCTCTAATAATTATGGTAATTCGTACAAAAATTCTTATGGAAATTTTAATAAGATGCCCTCTGAATTTGAGACTAGTGTTAAGGAGTTTATGAATTCACAAAAGAATTTCAATGCTTTGCTTGAAGAAAAATTGCTTAAAGTTGATGAATTGGCTAGGAACATTGATAGAATTTCTCTTGATGTTGATTCTTTGAAACTTAGATCTATTCCACCTAAGCATGATATCAATGAGTCTCTCAAAGCCATGAGAATTTCCATTGATGAGTGCAAAGAAAGAACCGCTAGGATGTGTGCTAAGAAAGATTGTTTTGTGAAAGCGTGTTCTTCTAGTTTCTATGAAAATAAAGATGAAGATCTAAAAGTTATTGATGTGTCCCCTATTAAATCTTTGTTTTTCAATATGAATCTTGATAATGATGGGACTGAATATGATCCACCTTTACCTAGAAGGCGCTCCAAAAATTCAGAGTTTTTAGATCTTGATGCAAAAATTGGTAAAAGTGGGATTGAAGAGATCAAAACCCTAGATATTAATGAACCCACTATCTTGGATTTCAAGGATTTTAATTATGATAATTGCTCTTTGACAAATTGTATTTCCTTGTTGCAATCCGTGCTAAATTCTCCACATGCTTACAGTCAAAATAAAGCCTTTACCAAACATATCGTTGATGCTTTGATGCAATCTTATGAAGAAAAACTTGAGTTGGAAGTTTCTATCCCTAGAAAACTTTATGATGAGTGGGAACCTACTATTAAAATTAAAATTAAAGATCATGAATGCTATGCTTTGTGTGATTTGGGTGCTAGTGTTTCCACGGTTCCAAAGACTTTGTGTGATTTTCTAAGTTTCCGTGATTTTGATGATTGCTCTTTAAACTTGCACCTTGCGGATTCCACCATTAAGAAACCTATGGGAAGAATTAATGATGTTATTATTTTTGCAAATAGGAATTATGTGCTCGTAGATTTTTTTTGTTCTTGATATAGATTGCAATCCTTCATGTCCTATTATTCTTGGTAGACCTTTCCTTAGAACGATTGGTGCAATTATTGATATGAAGGAAGGGAATATTAGATTCCAATTTCTGTTAAGGAAAGGCATGGAACACTTCCCTAGAAATAAAGTAAAATTACCTTATGAATCTATTATGAGAGCCACTTATGGATTGCCTACCACAGATGGCAATACCTAGATCTATCTTCGCTTTTATGCCTAGCTAGGGGCGTTAAACGATAGCGCTTGTTGGGAGGCAACCCGATTTTATTTTTATTCCTTACTTTTTTCTCCTATTTAGTAATAATTAATTTATATAGCCTCTGTTTTGATTGTGTTTTTTGTGTTTAATTAGTGTTTGTGCCAAGTAGAACGGTTGGGAAGACTTGGGGAAAGTCTTTTTGATCTTGCTGTAAAAAAACAGAAACTTTAGCGCTCACGAGAATTGCTGACATTTTTATTTGGAAAGTGATATTTAGTTAATTATTGTTTAAGATGATTAATAGATAAATTCCTAAAGTCCAGAAATTTATTTTAGAATTTTTGGGGTTCCATAAGTTTGTGTTAGCTACAGATTCCTACAGACTGTTCTGTTTTCGACAGATTCTGTTTTTCGTGTGTTGTTTGCTTATTTTGATGAATCTATGGCTAGTAAAATAGTTTATAAACCATAGAGAAGTTGTAGGTTTAACACCAATATAAATAAAGAATGAGTTCATTACAGTACCTTGAAGTGGTGTTTTTTTTTCTTTCGCTAACGGAGCTCACGAGATTTTCTATTTTGAGTTTTGTGTTGTGAAGTTTTCAAGTTTTGGGTTAAGTGTTGATGGATTATGGAACAAGGAATGGCAAGAGCCTAAGCTTGTGGATGCCCATGTCACCCCAAGGTAAAATTCAAGGACACCCAAAAGCCTAAGCTTGGGGATGCCCCGGAAGGCATCCCCTCTTTCGTCTTCGTCTATCGGTAACTTTACTTGGAGCTATATTTTTATTCACCACATGATATGTGTTTTGCTTGGAGCGTCTTGTATTATGTGAGTCTTTGTTTGTTAGGTTAGCACAATCATCCTTGCTGTACACACGTTTTGAGAGAGACTCACATGTTTTGAAAATTATTAGAATACTCTATGTGCTTCACTTATATCTTTTGAGCTATATAGTTTTTGCTCTAGTGCTTCACTTATATATTTTAGAGCACGGTGGTGGATTTGTTTTATAGAAACTATTGTTCTCTCATGCTTCACTTAGATCATTTTGAGAGTCCTACAAAACAGCGTGGTAATTTGCTTTAATTATTATAGGCATTCAAGATTAGTAAATATTTTTTCTTATGAGTGTGTTGAATACTATGAGAAGTTTGATACTTGATAATTTTTGAGATATGAAGATGGTGATATTAGAGTCATGCTTGAGTAGTTTTGAATTTGAGAAATACTTGTGTTAAGGTTTGTGATTCCCGTAGCATGCACGTGTGGTGAACCGTTATGCGATGAAGTTGGAGCATGATTTATTTATTGATTGTCTTCCTTATGAGTGGCAGTTGGGGACGAGCGATGGTCTTTTCGTACCAATCTATCCCCCTAGGAGCATGCGCGCAATACTTTGCTTTGATAACTTCTAGATTTTTGCAATAAGTATATGAGTTCGTTATGACTAATGTTGAGTCCATGGATTATACGCATTCTCACCCTTCCACCATTGCTAGCCTCTCTAATACCGCGCACTTTTCGCCGGTATCATACACCCACCATATACCTTCCTCAAAACAGCCACCATACCTACCTATCATGGCATTTCCATAGCCATTCCAAGATATATTGCCATGCAACTTACCACCATTCCGTTTACTATGACACGCTCCATCATTGTCATATTGCTTTGCATGATCATGTAGTTGACATTGTATTTGTGGCAAAGCCACTGTTCATAATTCTTTCGTACATGTCACTCTTGATTCATTGCATATCCCGGTATACCGCCGGAGGCATTCACATAGAGTCATATTTTGTTCATCATTTTTGCATGATCATGTAGTTGTAAGTAAATAAAAGTGTGATGATCATCATTTTTAGAGCATTGTCCCAAGTGAGGAAAGGATGATGGAGACTATGATTCCCCCACAACTCGGGATGAGACTCCGGACTAAAAAAACAGGCCATAAAAAAGAGAGAAAAAAGGTCCAAATAAAAAATGAGAGAAAAAGAGAGAAGGGACAATGCTACTATCCTTTTACCACACTTGTGCTTCAAAGTAGCACCATGATCTTCATGATAGAGAGTCTCCTATGATATCACTTTCATATACTAGTGGGAATTCTTCATTATAGAACTTGGCTTGTATATTCCAATGATGGGCTTCCTCAAAATGCCCTAGGTCTTCGTGAGCAAGCGAGTTGGATGCACACCCACTTAGTTCCTTTTGTTGAGCTTTCATATACTTATAGCTCTAGTGCATCAGTTGCATGGCAATCCCTACTCACTCACATTGATATCTACTAATGGGAATCTCCATAGCCCGTTGATACGCCTAGTCGATGTGAGACTATCTTCTGCTTTTTTGTCTTCTCCACAACCACCATTCTATTCCACATATAGTGCTATGTCCATGGCTCACGCTCATGTATTGCGTGAAGATTGAAAAAGTTTGAGAACATTAAAAGTATGAAACAATTGCTTGGCTTGTCATCGGGGTTGTGCATGATTTAAATACTTTGTGTGGTGAAGATAGAGCATAGCCAGACTATATGATTTTGTAGGGATAACTTTCTTTGGCCATGTTCTTTTGAGAAGACATAATTTCTTAGTTAGTATGCTTGAAGTATTATTATTTTTATGTCAATATTAAACTTTTGTCTTTAATCTTTCGGATCTAAATATTCATACCACAATTAAGAGAATTACATTGAAATTATGCCAAGTAGCATTCCACATCAAAAATTCTATTTTTTATCATTTACCTACTCGAGGACGAGTAGGAATTAAGATTGGGGATGCTTGATACGTCTCCAACGTATCTATAATTTTTGATTGTTCCATACTATATTATATTCTATTTTGGACATTATTGGGCTTTATTATACACTTTTATATTTTTTTGGGACTAACCTATTAACCGGAGGCCCAGCCCAGAATTGCTGTTTTTTTTTCCTATTTTAGAGTTTCATAGAAAAAGAATATCAAACGGAGTCCAAATGGAATGAAACCTTCGGGAACGTGATTTTTGGAATGAACGTGATCCAAAGGACTTGGACCCTACGCCAAGAAAGCCACCAGGAAGGCATGAGGTAGGGGGCGCGCCTACCCCCCCCCCCCCAGGTGCGCCCTCCACCCTCGTGGGGCCCATGTTGCTCCACCGACGTACTTCTTCCTCCT
>NC_041388.1:110472519-110477228 GCF_002162155.2 Triticum dicoccoides
CTTCTTCCTCCTATATATAACTAAGTACCCCCAAAATACCAGATACGGAGCCAAAAACCTAATTCCACCGCCGCAACCTTTTGTACCCGTGAGATCCCATCTTGGGGCCTTTTCCGAAGCTCCGCCGGAGGGGGCATCGATCACGGAGGGCTTCTACATCAACACCATAGCCTCTCCAATGATGTGTGAGTAGTTTACCTCAGACCTTCAGGTCCATAGTAATTAGCTAGATGGCTTCTTCTCTCTCTTTGGATCTCAATACAAAGTTCTCCATGATTCTCATGGAGATCTATTCGATGTAATCTTCTTTTGCAGTGTGTTTGTTGAGATCGATGAATTGTGGGTTTATGATCAAGTTTATCTATGAACAATATTTGAATCTTCTCCGAATTATTTTATGTATGATTGGTTATCTTTGCAAGTCTCTTCAAATTATAAGTTTGGTTTGGCCTACTAGATTGATCTTTCTTGCAATGGGAGAAGTGCTTAGCTTTGGGTTCAATCTTGTGGTGTCCTTTCCCAGTGACAGTAGGGGCAGAAAGGCACGTATTGTATTGTTGCCATCGAGGATAACAAGATGGGGTTTATATCATATTGCATGAGTTTATCCCTCTACATCATGTCATCTTACTTAAAGCGTTACTCTGTTCTTTTGAACTTAATACTCTAGATGCATGCTGGATAGGGGTCGATGTGTGGAGTAATAGTAGTAGAAGTAGGCAGGAGTCGGTCTACTTGTCTCGGACGTGATGCCTATATACATGATCATACCTAGATATTCTCATAACTATGCTCAATTCTGTCAATTGCTCAACAGTAATTTGTTTACCCATCGTAATACTTAAGCTCTCGAGTGAAGCCACTAGTGAAACCTATGGCCCCCGGGTCTATTTTCCATCATATTAATCTCCCGTCAACAAGCTATTTCTTGCGCCATTTTTATTTCGCTCTATTACTTTGCATCTTTATCATAAAAATACAAAGATATTATCTTATCATGTCTATCAGATCTCACTTTCGTAAGTGAACGTGAAGGGATTGACAACCCCTTTATTGCGTTGGTTGTGAGGATTTTATTTGTTTGTGTAGGTGCAAGGGACTCGTGCATGGGCTCCTACTGGATTTATACCTTGGTTCTAAAAAACTGAGGGAAATACTTATGCTACTTTGCTACATCAACCTTTCCTCTTCAAGGGAAAACCAATGCAGTGCTGAAGAGGTAGCACGCCCCTACCCAATTTGTATTGGGCTTGGGGGGTGCGCACCCACAGCTGGCCGCCTCCTCTCTTCCACTAAGGCCCATGAAGGCCCATTAACCCTCCGGAAAATGCCCCTGGTACTTCGGAAAATGCCCGAACCTATCCGAAACCTTTCTAGTGTCCAAACATAACCTTCCAATATATCAATCTTTATGTCTCGACCATTTCGAGACTCCTCGTCATGTCCGTGATCTTATCCGGGACTCTGAACAACCTTAGGTACATCAAATCACATAAACTCATAATACCAATCATCATCGAACGTTAAAGCGTGCGGACCCTACGGGTTCAAGAACTATGTAGACATGGTCGTGACTCATCTCTGGTCAATAACCAATAGCGGAACCTGGATGCTCATATTGGTTCCTACCTATTCTACGAAGATCTTTATCGGTCAAACCTCATAATAACATACGTTGTTCCCTTTGTCATTGGTATGTTACTTGCCCGAGATTTGATCGTTGGTATCATCATACCTAGTTCAATCTCGTCACCGGCAAGTCTCTTTGCTCGTTCTGTAATGCATCATCCCGTAACTAACTCATTAGTCACATTGCTTGCAAGGCTTATAGTGATGTGCACTACCGAGAGGGCCCAGAGATACCTCTCCGAAAATCGGAGTGAAAAATCCTAATCTCGATCTATGCCAACTCAACAAACACCATCGGAGACACCTGTAGAGCATATTTATAATCACCCAGTTACGTTGTGACGTTTGATAGCACACAAGGTGTTCCTCCGGTATTCGGGAGTTGCATAATCTCATAGTCATAGGAACATGTATAAGTCATGAAGAAAGCAATAGCAATAAACTAAACGATCATAGTGCTAAGCTAACGGATGGGTCTAGTCCATCACATCATTCTCTAATGATGTGATCCCATTCATTAGATGACAACACATGTCCATGGCTAGGAAACTTAACCATCTTTGATTAACGAGCTAGTCAAGTAGAGGCATACTAGGGACACTTTGTTTGTCTATGTATTCACACATGTACTAAGTTTCCGGTTAATACTTTTCTAGCATGAATAATAAATATTTATCATGATATAAGGAAATATAAATAAAAACTTTATTATTGCCTCTAGGGCATATTTCCTTTAGCTAATTATTCAAAGTATAAGCCACTAAAACAAAAACTAATTGGACAAATGATGGAGTCACATACCAAGCAACAATCCCCCGAAACAGTTTCGCAAACGGAGCTTCGAGCAAAGAGATCGAAATCCGCGGGTTTGAGCTCAAGAACACGAGAGAGAGATCAATGGGGATTTTTTCTGGAGGTAAGTGATGATATGGTATGAAGAAGTAAGTGAGGGGACCACAACCCACCAGGGCGCGCCTGGGGGTGCTGGCACGCCCAGGTGGGTCGTGCCCACCTGGTGCACCTCCCTCGGAGTTTATTGCACCAAAAATTCTCAAATATTCAGAAAAAATTGTATTAAATTTTAAGGGCATTCTGAGAACTTTTATTTTTGTGTCATTTTTTATTGCACGGGAAATTCAGGAAACAAACAAAACAAAGAGTAAAAAGTAGGCACAGAAAGAAGTGCTTACTAATGTAGCGACCAGACCTCAAACGGTCTAATCTCTTTGCTCAGGTGTCATCCCTGGATCAGTAATGCTGACACCACATAGTACTTGAAGGATTTATAACAGAGTAGCAATCACACACTTATTACATTGAGTGTCTCAAAAGAGAACTTGTTATAGTAAATATGGCTTAAGGCCATCTAATAACGATAACAGCGGAAGGCTTGGAAGATAAGTGAGTCCATCAACTCCAACGGCATCACTAAGTATAGAACCACGACCTAAAAACACCTTAATCGTCATCTGAAAAGTCTGCAACATTAACATTGCAGCCCGAAACGGGTCAGCACATGGAATATGCTGGCAAACTAACACATAGAGAGTAATGGAATGAAATAGGCTATTCTATATGCATATTTGGCTGGTGGAAAGCTCTATGGTTACAGTTTTGCGTAAAGCCAATTTTTCCCTACTGCAAAGGAATAAATTTTATTTAACTATCATGGTAGTTGTTAAACATTGAGAATGGTTGACAGCATTCTCAATCCCAATTAAACATCATCATTAAACAAACCCAACAAAATTAATTTTAGAGTAACATGTTGAGATTCACATGATAATCCAGGTACTAGATACTCAAGTTGTCCATAACCAGGGACACGGCTAATCATTATTAGTTTATACACTCTGCAGAGGTTTGCGCACTTTTCCCCACAAGACTCGATCGCCTCCGTTTGGTTTCTCGCACTACATAGTGTTTGAGAAGACGGATGACCGAGACATAGTCTTTCAGAAGCGCTAGCACCTTACGATCGGGTAGACCGTTACACCTACTTTCCCCTACATCTGCTAGTCTACCACTGTAAGATTTCGGACAACTTAGTCGACTATGCTAGAGCCCATAATAGCTTGTGGCTGCACACGGAAGTTTCTAGCATGAATAATCTCATGATCCCTTTGAGCCTGGGTGGCGGTCCAAAAGAAAAACAGGCAATCGCTGGAATACCCAGGTGCCTCAATCCACCCAGATGTGTGTTTAAGTTGCCACCTTAGATAAACCTTTAATTAACAATCTCACATCTGTCATGTATACACTCACCCAATCCACGTCTACTAGCATAGCATGGCATAACAAGCAAACGTAGAAGTAACTCCCAAAGGTTTGATAATAACAGGTAATAGGTACTACCTCAACTACTTCCCAAACCCACAATTTAATTAGATCATAATCATGCAATGTGTGAGTATTGATCTAATGCAATAAAACTAGGTAGAGGGAAAACATGATCAAAGTGTTACTTGCCTTGCTAATGATCCGGGAAACCTAGCGATTCGAAGTAGCAAGCGGCGCACTCCAGGTACTCTATCGCAAACAAACAAGCACGCAATAAGTACTCAACTAATGCACAGGTAGAACTCCAATAAGAGATCTAACCAGAAAATTCAACTTAAGAACTCCAGTTGGCAAAAAGAATCAAATCGAATGAAGCAACGAAAGACAAACGGCAAAACAAACAGGCTTCGTTTACTATTCTGGATCTAAGGCGATTTTTAGAATGGCAAAAACTTGTTTGAGTTGGTTAAAACGGAAAGTGGGTTTCGAGAAGAAACTCCAGGTGCTTGAATCGCCTGATTCCGATAAACGAGCGAAAAGTTAGACTAAAACGAAAATTGGATCAGAAATCGCGATCAGAAAAATCGCGGATTTAATCCGAGAAAAGAAAAACGACGAACGTTCGTTAAAACGAACGAACGGACGAACACTCGCTAATTAAATAAATCGGAAAACTGATCTATTATAAAAACCGAAACTAACAAAATGAACAAAACCGTCGGAAAACCAAACGGTTTTTCGAGAAAAACCGGTGGCGGCGAGGTCTACCTCCGGCGAGCGGCGAACGGCGGCGGCGGTCC
>NC_041388.1:110477616-110509259 GCF_002162155.2 Triticum dicoccoides
CGAGGGGCGGCGGCGGCGACGGCGCAGCGCGGCGGCGAGGGGAGGGGGCGGCGGCAAAGGCGGCGCGGGGCTAGGGCGGCTAGGGTTTGAGGGGGTGTCCGGCTGGGCCTCCCCGGCTTATAAAGCCAGCCGGGCCAAGAGTCCGGGTTGGACACGGCCCGTTAGGCCGGTTGCGTTTTTTTAAATAGTTACGCTCAAAAAAAACAAAAGGAATACTAAACAGACTCCAAAAATCCCGAAATAAATTTTCCCCGACTTATAAAATCAAGCCGCACAGGAAGAACATTTATTTGGGGCCTAAATGCAAATTTGAAAAACGTGCATTTTCCCTAATTCAAATAAAATAGCAAATAAAACCAAAATAAAATCTTATTTGATTTTACTATTAAATCCTCGATATTTCTTTATTTTGGGAAAGTCATTTTATTCCCTCTCTCATAATTTTTATAATAGAAATAATTGAAGATAAAATAAATAAAATCAAATGATCCTATTTTCAAAATTTGAGACAACTCAAATATGAAAATAACGAAATCCCCAACTCTCTCCGAGGGTCCTTGAGTTGCGTGAAATTTCTAGGATCAACCAAAATGCAATAAATATGATATGCAATGATGATCTAGTGTATAACATTCCAAATTGAAAATTTGGAATGTTACAAACCTACCCCCCTTAAGATGAATCTCGCCCTCGAGATTCGGGTTGGCTAGAAAATAGGTGAGGGTGATCCTTCAGCAAATCTTCCTCTCGTTCCTAGGTGGCTTCGTCCTCCGTGTGGTGGCTCCACTGAACCTTGCAAAACTTGATAACCTTGCTGCGGGTGACTCGACTGGCATACTCTAGAATCTTAACTGGTTTCTCCTCATAGGTCAAATCACTGTCCAACTGAATTGCTTCCCGTGGTACCGTATCTCTCTGCGGTATGTCAACCAACTTTGCGTGGCACTTCTTCAACTGGGTACGTGGAACACGTCGTGAACTCCTGACAATCCTTCGGGCAATTCCAACTTATAGGCTACTTCTCCCATACGCTCCAAAACTTTGTATGGGCCTACAAAATGTGGCGCTAACTTTCCCTTAACTCCAAAGCGTTTAACTCCTCGAAGTGGTGATACTCGAAGATAAACTCGGTCTCCGACTTCGTAAACTGTCTACTTGCGTTTAGAATCTGCATAAGTCTTCTGCCTGGAATGAGCTACCTTGAGCCTATCGCGAATCAATTTCACTTTCGGTTCAGACTCCTTTATCAGATCTGGTCCAAACAACTGGCGGTCTCCAACTTCATCCCAGGACAATGGGATCCTGCACCTTCTTCCGTACAAGGCTTCGAATGGGGCCATCTTCAAACTGGACTGAGAGCTGTTGTTGTAAGAGAACTCTGCATACGGCAAATTCTCGTCCCAGCTAGATCCGTAATCTAGCGCACAAGCTCTTAGCATATCCTCCAAAATATGATTGACTCTCTCAGTCTGTCCATCTGTCTGCGGGTGGAAAGTTGTGCTAAACTCCAGTCTAGTACCCAAAGTTTCATGCAACTGATTCCAGAACATTGAGGTAAATTGGGTTCCTCTATCCGATACTATGCTCCTTGGAACTCCATGCAGACAAACGATTCTAGTCATGTATATCTTTGCCAACTTTGCACTGGTATAGGTAGTCTTCAGTGGAATGAAATGAGCTACCTTTGTCAAACGATCGACTACAACCCATATCGAGTCATAGCCTGAACGTGTTCTGGGAAATCCTGTAATAAAATCCATGCCTAGCTTATCCCACTTCCATTCGGGTATTGGCAATAGCTGTAGAAATCCTGCAGGCTTCTGATGCTCTGCCTTTACTCTCTGACATACATCGCAAACTGCTACATATTCCGCGATATCCTTCTTCATTCTGGTCCACCAGAAAATATCCTTCAAATCCAAATACATCTTGGTATTTCCTGGGTGAATTGAATACAGTGAATCATGGGCCTCCTGCAGAATCAACTTCCTGATCTCCGTATCATTTGGTACATAGACACAGTCTTCAAACCATAAGGTATCGTGCTCATCTTCACAAAATCCCTTAGCTTTTCCTTTGCTCATTTCTCCTTAATAGAAGCAATCTCCTTGTCAGTCCTTTGAGCTTCTCTGATCTTATCCATCAAAGTAGACTGAATCTCCAATGCTGCTACATAGCCTCTTGGAACTATTTCCAAACATAGCTTTTCGGCTAACTCCCTTGGTAAGTCTCCCGTCGTTAGGGTGTTGACATGGCTCTTACGGCTTAACGCGTCAGCTACTACGCTAGCCTTTCCGGAGTGATAATGCAACTTCATATCATAATCCTTGATGAGCTCCAACCATCTCCTTTGTCTGAGGTTCAACTCCTTCTGTGTGAAGATATACTTCAAACTCTTGTGATCCGTGTACACCTCGCAATGGTTTCCAATCAGAAAATGTCTCCAAGTCTTCAATGCATGCACTACGGCTGCTAACTCCAAATCATGTGTAGCATAATTCAACTCATGGGGCATAAGCTGTCATGAGGCATATGAAACAACTCTTCCTTCCCGCATAAGCACTGCTCCAAGTCCTCGATGTGAAGTGTCACAATACACCTCATAATCCTTCGTCTGATCCGGTAAAATCAACACTGGTGAGGTAACCAAACATTTCTTCAACTCCTGAAAACTAGCCTCACATTCCTCAGTCCATATGAACTTGGTATACTTCTTCAACAACTCCGTCATAGGCTTCGCAATCTTTGAGAAATTCTCAATAAACCTACGGTAGTATCTTGCAAGTCCAAGAAAACTTCGGATCTCTCCAACTGTGGTTGGTGCTTCCCACTTGGTCACGGTATCAACGTTAGTGGGATCTACTGCTATACCTTCTCCGGATATAATGTGTCCGAGAAATCCAACTTCTTTCAACCAAAACTCACATTTGCTAAACTTGGCATATAATTGATGTTCTCTGAGCTTTCCAAGAACCAAACGCAAATGCTCCTTATGCTCCTCTTCATTCTTCGAGTAAACCAGGATATCATCAATGAACACTACGACGAACTTATCCAAGAACTCCATAAACACTTTTTTCATCATGTTCATAAAATATGCAGGTGCGATAGTCAGACCAAATGACATAACAGTATACTCGTACATCCCATACCTAGTGGTAAAAGCCATCTTAGGTATATCCTGTTATCGAATCTTCAACTGGTGGTATCTTGATTGCAGATCGATCTTGGAAAATACCTTAGCTCCTTGCAATCGATCAAACAGATCATTGATCATCAGTAGTGGGTACTTGTTCTTGATGGTTACTTCATTCCATCCACGATAATCAACAACCATCCTTAACGATCCATCCTTCTTCTCCACTAGAAGTACTGGCAATCCCCAAGGCGAAGAACTTGGGCGAATATATCCTTTATCTAGTAACTCCTTAATCTGCTTCTTAATCTCCACCAAATCCTTTGCGGGCATCCTATATGGTCTCTTTGATATTGGCCCTGTGCCTGGCAAAAGCTCAATCAAAAACTCAATATCTCTATCCGGTGGCATGCCTGGCAACTCTTCTGGAAATACTTCGGGGAAATCCTTCACTACTGGTACTTCCTCCTGCAGAACTCCTGTTAAACAATTTACTTGAGTCCTCTTCGGCACATGTCGGGATACATACTTGATCCTTCTCCCTTCTGGGGTGGTAAGCAAGATCGACTTACTGGCACAATTGATGTTTCCTCCATACATCGACAACCAATCCATACCCAGAAGTACATCCAAACCTTGTGATTCCAATATTATCAAATCTGAGGGGAACACATGCCTACCTATACTTAATGGCACTTGAAAACATCCTAAGCTAGCCATATACTTCGCTCCTGGTGAGCTTACTAACATAGGTGTTCTAAGAACTTTGGTGGGCAGGTTATACTTATCCACAAATCCCCTTGATACGTATGAATGTGATGCACCAGCATCGAAAAGAATGAGTGCAGTAAATGACTTAACCAAAAACTTACCTGTCGGATTTCGGGTTCCGGCAGACCCTTGAGGTTCGAACACTTGGGTGCGTGCGGAGATTTCGCCTTCTACCTACCTGCACCCCTCCGCCTCGCTAAGATCTAAGCTATGAAAAGAACAGCACAAGAGACACAGGGTTTATACTGGTTTGGGCCACCGTTGTGGTGTAATACCCTACTCCAGTGTGTGGTGTGGTGGATTGCCTCTTGGGCTAATGATGATGAGCAATACAAGGAAGAACAGCCTCGCGAGGGTTTGTTCTTGGTTGGGGGGATGAACTGCTAGGGGGAGTTCAGTCACCCTTCTCTCTCTCTCTTCTCGATTGTGATGCTGGCTAGTTTCTGGGTTGGCCGATTCTGGATCCTTCTACCCTATGGGTGGCTAGTCCTATTTATAGGCAAAGGCCCTGGGCCTCTTCCCAAATATTGAGAGGGAAGGGCGCCAACAATTGGCCATTTTGAAGGGGAACATCTGGTACACTTATCCTGACTAAAGTTGGTCCTCGCCTCCCAAAGGCTCTGGTGGTGACGCTGGCTTGGGCTCCACAATGACTTCCTTCCTGCCGTTTGACTGGTCTTGGTCTCGATGCACCGAAACGGGTGCCTTTGCTTGATGCTCCCGCCTGCGCTTGCTCCCTTTGCACAAAAGAGGAAAGGAGGACACTGCGCGGGCTGGCGCCCGCCTGGCGCCCTCGGTCGTCATGGCTTGCGTCACGGGCGCCTCGTGAGGTACCCCGCCTTGATCTCTACGCCTCCTCGCGAGCCAGCCTAATGAGGCCGTGCCTGAGGAAGCTCCGTGTCGTCCGCCCTGCGAGGCTTGGCCCCTCGCGAGGGTCTTGGGTTTGTGTTGATGAAGATGGGCCGTGCTGGGCCCCCCTTTGAGCCACGCCGTAGGCCGCAGGCAGGCAAGTCTGGGGACCCCCGTTCCCAGAACGCCGACAGTAGCCCCCGGGCCCAAGGTGCGCCCGGACTTGGCCGTGTAGGGAGGCGAAAGGGCAAGAGCAAAGCGCCGCGGGCCCTAACAGCCTGCGGCCTTGGGCGCCGCGTGGCGGTTGATTGGGCGTGGGCGTCTCCTCTTCCCCATGGCGCCTCGGCAACTGCAAGGATTGGGCAAGTCCCTGCATGCAAAGCGGGTCATGATTACCTGCGATCGTGGAGGTCGGCGGTTGGCCTTCGCCGGCCATAAGTACGGAACTTCGCGTGCCCTTCCAGTCCATCCCTTCTTGCTTCTCCTTCTTCTCGGTCCTTGCTCCGTCTTGCTGCAATGGCTCCAATCCGCCGGTTCTCGACGGCAGAGAAGGGAAAGGCTCCCCGAGAGGAACCAGACCCGCTCCCGCCGAAGAAACGGCTCGTCCTTCGCGGCCGGGACGAGGGGGCCCATCAGGTGGTGTAGAGGCCCTGGTGCGAGCGGCCACCGCCGGGGTTCCCGCTTCCCTTGTAACCACATCGAGGGCCCTGAAGGAGTCGATGCCGATCGCGACGGGCGGCGCCGCCGTCGGCGCCGACAGGTCATGAAGGTGTGGGTCGTCCCCCCTGGGGTCCACACCGAGGGCTCCTCCCGAGAGTTCGTTCTCCATGTCGCCATGCCTCCTCAGTCCTGGATTCGTCTTCCTCCCTTCTTCGCCTCCATCATCCCGCATGGAGAGCTCCTGGAGCTTTGGCTGCAGCACGCCGGCTGCAGCGCCCTCTCGACCGAGGCAGAGGTCGCGGTCGTTGCCCCAGGCGAGGTCTTCATGACTCGAGGCTGGAGCGAAATCGCCCGGGTCTGCAGGACAAGAAGCGCCTTCACGATCAACTTGGAGTACGATGGTGCTTCGGTGATGTTCTTCAAGGTCTTCAATGCGAACGGGTGCCGGCTGGAGTGCTGCCCCGGGAGAGGTGGTCGGGACCCTGCTACGGCGAGGACTGGGCCCGCCGACTGCTCCCTTGGCGGCTCCTCAGGCGGCGGAGGCGGCGGAGGTTCCAGCGAGTCCGGCGAGCTCTTCGCGACTCCGGAGACGAGCGACGACATCTACGAGCCCCCGAGCCGGCGCCGCTCCTGTAGCAGGGCGGGCTCGTCAGGCCGCCGCCGACTCTGATCTGGATGGGGTTGGGGCCGGTGCTTGACGGCCCACTGTTGATGATGGCGTCTTTTGCAGGAGCGCGTGTAGTTAGCATCCTTTTAGGATCTGTTCCCTGCGAGGAATCAAAGACACGTCCCATGGGGGCTTGTAAGGTGTTTGTGATCCTGTTTTGTTAATATAACCCTTGTCATAGAATTGTGCGAGTTGCTCATTCCGCCTTAGCTCAGTTCTCCCTTTCGAACCTCACGAGGGCTTGGTGCTCTGCGTCGACAGGTCCCAGTCCCAAGGTGGCTTCAGCCGTCGCTGGTATGCCAGGTCACGATGCCGTGGTCAAGGCCAGGAGGTGAGCGACCCGGGGTCCGGTAAGAGCCCCTGAGTCGCGATGCTCAGGAGGTCCCCTTTGGCGCTCAAGCAGCCATCGTTCGGTGAGAAAGGAGAGCGGCGTCGCTAACACGGAATTGCATTAGGTGCGGGGATGGTGCCACGGTAGCTGGTGCTTCCGGGTGGTGACTTATCTCAAGAATCAGGGGCCGCTCTCTAGTGTGTCGCCGGGTCCGTGCAACGGCAGGCGTGAGGTTGCTCGGCGAGGTTCTCGCGTGTCCCTGCCCTCTCGCCTTTGCTCCCCTTTCTACTCTACGTCCTCGGGGCCCGGCCCTCGAGCGAGTCTCAGCCGTCGCTGGTATGCCAGGTCGCGATGCCGTGGACAAGGCCAGAGGGTGAGGGCTGGAGAGCCAGTAGGAGCCCTGAGTCGCGATGCTCAGGCACCCCCCCCCTTTAACGTGCAAGCGGTTCGCGCGGTTGAGAGTGAAGGAGACACCGCAAGGGCCTCGCCTAACGCAGCTCCTTTAGGAGATCCTGTAGACCCATCATAGAAAGAACGAGGGGTTGCCATGACAATTGACAGTCAGCCGTTGGTTGCTTCCGAGGGGCGATGAGGCACTGAAGGCTTGACGAGGTGGTGCCATGCGGGGCTGCCGCGGCCAGAGCTGAGCCATTCAGGTTTGTTGGCGTTGCAGGGACGGACCCATGCGCAAGCGTCGTGCCGTTTGGGAGCAGCTCCGTCAGTTGGTGTCGGTTGAGCGGGCAACTGGGTCAAAAACATTAGCCGCGAAGGAGTGGATTCATTCAAATAGATGCTGGGAAGGTGGACATCACTGGGTCAGGCCCGAGCGACTTGGGGATGATGCATCCCGTGGGGCGCCCCCAACAAAGTAAGCTAACAACATGAAATAAAAGGGATACATGCCGCAGGGACGGACCCACGCGGCCTGGGAATGGTGCAGCCCTGGGGGGCGCTCCCAGCTGGAAATGAAACTTGAAAGATGTCACCTGATGATGTTGAGGACGAAGGAGTGTTGGTGTAGCTGACTCGGTGGGCTGCGGAAGCCGATCCTCACGAGCCCCCAGGCCCAGGGGCCTCGGGAGGCTCCGGAGGCGCTGGTGGCTCCTCACGGACCATCTCCATCTCCGCCAGGGCTGCGGAACACCTGGCCTCTTGAGCCTCCATGATGCCCCTCATGAGGCGCTGGTACGTGGCAGCCGCGTTCGGCAAGCCGTAAGGCATGCGAACGTAGTTGTGGGGTGGACCTTCGCAGCGCCCCACTCGCGAGGGCCAGAGGCGCTCCAGAGAGGTGACTCGATTGAGCCCTAGTATGTCGATGCAGACGCGCAGCCCACCATCCTCGCGTGGGTGGGGAGCCACAGCTGGTAGGCGGTGGCCGCCTCTCATGACTCTTGACTCCTGTAGCTCCTGAATAGCCTTGCTGACGAACTCCTGAGGGTCTGGCCCTCCTTGCCTTACTCCTTCTTGAGGGAAACATGCTTCGAAACATGCCTCCATGTGGTGCCCAAGCGCCTCCCTCGTGACCTTAGCCAGGTTGGTGGCCCTCCAGGGGAGAGCCCCCGAGCCCTGCCTGAGGAGGGCACCGGGCACGCTTTCCTATGCGATGGAAGGAGGTTCCCCCTGCGCGGGCGCGGGCCCTGAGGGGCCTGCCTCCTGAGGGGCCGGGCCGGACGATGTCTTCTTCTTCTTGGGGGCGGTCTCGTGAAGCCTCCTACTTCCGCGATCCGGGTCTTCCAGTGATGCGGCCTGAAAGGCTCGTTCCAGGGAACACACCGCGTCCTTCTCTTCACAGGGCACCGTGATGACTCCGCCACTTCCTGGCATCTTGAGGACGTTGTAGCTGTGGTGAGTTACGGCCATGAACTTGGCCAGCGCTGGGTACCCAAGGATGGCGTTGTATGGCAGGCGAATGTGGGCGACGTTGAAGTCGATGAGCTCGGTGCGGTAGTTGTCGCGTGCCCCGAAGGTGACAGGGAGGCGGACCTGCCCAATCGGGACCGTGGAGCCGTCGGTGACTCCGGAGAAAGGCTTGGTTGGCTGAAGCTGGTTGTAGGGCACTTGGAGATTGTTGAATGTTTCCACGGATAGGACGTTGAGCCCTGCCCCGCCATCGATGAGGGTCCTGGTGACCACCACGTAGCTGATGATTGGGGAACAAAGCATCAGGAGGACTCTGGTTGTGGCCGCACACTTGAGCTGATCTGCTGAGCTAAACATGATGGCGCACGCGACCACCTGAGAGGGCGCGTGGCTTCGAGCTTGGGGAGGACTGCATTCACTTCGCGGGCGAACTGCTTGAAGATGCGTTGAGAGCCTGGGGCTTGAGCCCCGCCCAGGATGCAGGCGATCGCGCGCAGCTCCTAGAAGCCCCCAGCCCCCTCGTCCTGATTGTGGTCCTCATTTCTTCTTGGCTGCGGCAGCAGCAGAGGGAGGCCTGCGTTGCCTTGCGGGCGATCCTCGCGAGGCTGATCCCTCCAGTCTCGCTCGCGAGGCGGGTCTTGCCAGCGATCCTCGCGAGGTTGATCGCGCCACCCTTCGCACGGGCAGCGGTCTTCCCAGGGTCCTGCGTTCCTTCCTCCTCCTCGACCGTAGCCCCGGTCACCGCGGTCGGGGCGACGGCCGATCCTTCCTTCTCGCACGGCTCGGAGCTCTTGACATTCGTTGGTGTTGTGGGTGTGGAGGTCGTGGTACACACAGTATCGACTGCCTTGGAAGGTTCGGGCTGATATCTGCCCCGCTTGGTGTCTGGTTCTGCCACGAGCACGGCAGCCCCCCTGCGCTTCACATCCTTGGCCTTGGGCTTCTTCTCTTCTGGGTCTGCGGCAGGCAGCTCGAGGAGGGAGAGATGCCCTTCCTCAGCCCTGGCGCACTTGGTTGCCAAGTTGAACAACTCCAAGGAAGTGCACAGGTCTTCATGCATCGCCAGCTCCTCCTTCATCTTGACATCGCGCACGCCGTCGGAGAAGGCAGAGATGATGGCCTCCTCGGTCACCTTGGGAATCTTGAGGCGTGCGTTGTTGAAGCGCTGGATGTACTTCTGCAGGGTCTCTCCGGGTTGTTGCTTGATGCGGCGCATGTCGCTCATGGCGGGTGGCCGGTCGCGAGTACCTTGGAAGTTGGCGATGAAGCGGGTGCGCATCTCGTCCCACGAGGAGATCGTGCCTGGAGCCAGGTTTAGGAGCCAGGTGCGGGCCCCGTCCTTGAGCGCCATGGGTAACCAGTTCACCATGACCTTCTCATCTCCGTTGGCAGCTTCGATGCCCAGCTCATAGAGCTGGAGGAACTCCACAGGGTCGGCCGTGCCGTCGTAACAAGGAGGCAGGTCTGGCTTGAACTTGCAGGGCCACGCGACGCTGCGTAGCTCGGTGGTGAAGGCACGGCAGCCAGCTGTGGCCACGGGAGGCCTTGGGTGACGGAGAGCTTGGTCTTGCATGTCCCCACGCGCTGCAGCTAGGAGCAGCGCGGGGTCTTGACATGCTGGAGCAGGAGCGTGGTCTCGACGTGCTGGAGCAGGGAGCGCCCGGGCAGCTTCTTGCGGGCGAGGGACTTCTTGGCAGCTCTGCTCTTGCCGCGCTGGCACCTGATGGAGCGGGTTACGCCCAGGGGCCACGCGCCTTGGAGCCATGGCGCCTTCTTGAGGAGGAGGCGGCCGGGGCGCCGCCGAAGCTTCGTCGCCCACGCGGGGCGGGGTGCGGAGCAGCGGAACGGACGGCGCAGGAGAGCCCCCTGCGGCGCGGACGAGCTCGGCGACGCGGTCGAGCCATTCTTCATAGACATTGTCGACGGGACGGTAGCGCAGGAGCTCGTTTGCCGCGATGAGCGCAGCTCGAGCCTCCATGGATGCGCGGAGCGCGCGGGACGAAGAACCAGCTGGGGTGAGCGAGGGAGTAGCGGTGCGGCCGTCTTGCCGCACGGACGGATGCTGAGACGACGCTTGCTGCTCGTCCCCCGCCGGGCCGGTGGCGGCGTTGACGGCAAGTGACGGGGAACGGCGAGGACGCCCGCCAACAGGAGCCATCTGGGCGACGCGGGAAGCGAGAGCGGCCCGGCGCTCGGCACGGGCCCGACGAGCGTCAGACATGGACGCGATGGTCGGAGGAGAACGGGGTGGTGGAAGACGAATTCCGGCGCACCCCTACCTGGCGCGCCAAATGTCGGATTTCGGGTTCCGGCAGACCCTTGAGGTTCGAACACTGGGGTGCGCGCGGAGATTTCGCCTTCTACTTACCTGCACCCCTCCGCCTCGCTAAGATCTAAGCTATGGAAAGAACAGCACAAGAGACACGGGGTTTATACTGGTTCGGGCCACCGTTGTGGTGTAATACCCTACTCCAGTGTGTGGTGTGGTGGATTGCCTCTTGGGCTAATAATGATGAGCAATACAAGGAAGAACAGCCTCGCGAGGGTCTGTTCTTGGTTGGGGGGATGAACTGCTAGGGGGAGTTCAGTCACCCTTCTCTCTCTCCCTTCTCGATTGCGATGCTGGCTAGTTTCTGGGTTAGCCGATTCTGGATCCTTCTACCCTGTGGGTGGCTAGTCCTATTTATAGGCAAAGGCCCTGGGCCTCTTCCCAAATATTGAGAGGGAAGGGCGCCAACAATTGGCCATTTTGAAGGGGAACATCTGGTACACTTATCCTGACTAAAGTTGGTCCTCGCCTGCCAAAGGCTCTGGTGGTGACGCTGGCTTGGGCTCCACAATGACTTCCTTCCTGCCGTTGGACTGGTCTTGGTCTCGTTGCACCGAAACGGGTGCCTTTGCTTGATGCTCCCGCCTGCGCTTGCTCCCTTTGCACCAAAGAGGAAAGGAGGACACTGCGTGGGCTGGCGCCCGCCTGGCACCCTCGGTCGTCATGGCTTGCGTCACGGGCGCCTCGTGAGGTACCCCGCCTTGATCTCTCCGCCTCCTCGCGAGCCAGCCTGATGAGGCCATGCCTGAGGAAGCTCCGTGTCGTTCGCCTGCGAGGCTTGGCCCCTCGCGAGGGTCTTGGGTTTGTGTTGATAAAGATGGGCCGTGCTGGCCCACCCTTTGAGCCACGCCGCAGGCCGCAGGCAAGCAAGTCTGGGGACCCCCGTTCCCAGAACGCCGACATTACCTATTACTGCATCTGGCTGCTCTTCAACCTCCTCCACGTTAACGTGGTTCACCTGTCCCCTGTTGAAAGGGTTCGACTTCTTCCCAGAGCTTCCATTGCCATTACCATTCTGTGATTCAGGACATTCATTGGCATAATGTCCGGTCTTCTGGCACTTAAAGCAAGTGACTTGGTTCATGTCTCTCTTGGCTGGGGTCGATTTGTTGGTGCGGTTCTGGCCATTGCTTCCTCCATTCCAATTTCCATTCTTGGTGCCATTGTGATTGTGCGAGCTACCTCCTCCATGGGTATGCTGAAATATCCTCCCGGTCTAGGGGTAAAACGTGGCTTCTGCTGAGCTCCTGAAGTGTACTTCCCTTGTCCATACTTCCTCTTGTGATTCCCAATTTGCTGCTGCTTCCCTTCAATCATGAGAGCATGATCTACCAACTCCTGGTAGTTGTTGAAGGTTGCTACCATCAACTACATGCTCAACTCATCATTCAATCCTTCCAGAAACTTCTCCTACTTAACTGCATCCGTAGCAACGTCATCTGGGGCATAACGTGCTAATTTACTAAAGTCCTCCACATACTGGCCAACTGTCCGTCCTCCTTGGCGCAAGTTGCGAAACTCTCGCTTCTTCATGGTCATAGCTCCTACTGAAACATGGGCAGTTCGAAAAGCCTGCTGAAACTGGTCCCACGTGATAGTGTCGACAGGGAAAGTGGCTGTGAAATTCTCCCACCATGATGTTGTGGGTCCTTCAAGCTGATGTGCGGCAAACTTCACCATTTCCGCATCCGCGCATCCTGCTGTGGTCAACTCTCTAGCTGTCTTGCGGAGCCAATCATCTGCTACTATCGGCTTGATGCTACTGGAAAACACCGGCGGATTCAGCCTAAGAAGACGGGCTAAGTGATCAACAGGTGGTCGTGGTGGTGGTGGGTTGTTGTTGTTGTTCCCTTGATTCTGATTATGGACTAGCAACTGCATCAAAGTGTTCTGCTGCTGGATCAACTGAGTGAACTCCGGTGGGAAGGTAAATATGGGGTCACGTCTCAGAGGCATCTGAGGGTTTAGAAAAGATGAGATTTAAGAATAAAGAGGGGTCTAAAGAGAAAACACTACCCATATGCACATGAGGCAAAAGCAAACAATTCACTTCATTCAATCAATCAAACAAGGGCATACAATCGATCTAACTATCGCAAAAGTGCTCGGACTAGTATATTTACATGGTGGTCTACTAGAAATATTCTTCGGTTGCAGACTCCATGATATCGGCTCCAGCTTCATCAACATAGTCATCATCACTATCGTCTGGATCCGAGTCGGTGTCGTCAATGATGATGTAGTCTTCCGGGTGAATCTCCTTGGGTTCTTCGTCTTCTTCTACTGGTGTAGGGCCTCCCATAAATATTCCAATCTTCTTGATCAGATCGTCATTCTTCTCCACTAATACTTCGATTTCCTCTTCATAATCTTCATGTGTAGCCTTGAGTTCTTCCTCCAGTTCCTTGATTCTTGTCCTCGCCTTCTTCAGATCTATCATGTCGGCGTACATCTGGTTCTTCTGACGTCGAATGTGTTGGTTTAACTCCTGGATAAAAGCAGCAACTGATCTATCATTTCTGGTGCTGATCATCTCCTAGTGCTCATCTCGGCGCCCGCAAATCTGGTAGATAGTATCCTTGAGATCATTGCGGTAGACTTCTCCAATACGTCCAATTTGGTGCAAGTTGGTGCATCAAAAGAAAACTCTATGGGCTCAGTGACTGGCATGAACGTCCTTCCTGGAACTTGAACTTGAATCATCCAGCGCTCTTCTTCAGGTAAAGTGGCGTTGTAGGTTCCGGTGAAGCTTGGTACTCCTATGTTCAGGTATCTAGTGACTTCCTTCAAGTGACGTCCAAAGGGTGTATCTTCATCCGGTTGGGTGAACTTGTTCCTTACATCCGCCATCCTAAAAGAGTAGAAAAGATGAGAAGTCAGAAAAGAGAAGAGAGTGAGTAGTGATATAGGTCTTTAGCTTAGTGGTCGTGTCCTACAGTCAGCGTGTGCTCTGATACCATCTTGTAGCGACCAGACCTCAAACGGTCTAATCTCTATGCTCAGGTGTCATCCCTAGATCAGTAATGCTGACACCACACAGTACTTGAAGGATTTATAACAGAGTAGCAATCACACACTTATTATATCAAGTGTCTCAAAAGAGAACTTATTACAGTAAATATGGCTTAAGGTCATCTAATAATGATAACAGCGGAAGGCTTGGAAGATAAGTGAGTCCATCAACTCCAACGGCATCACTGAGTATAGAACCACGACCTAAAAACACCTTAATCATTGTCTGAAAAGTCTACAACATTAACGTTGCAGCCCAAAACGGGTCAGCACATGGAATATGCTGGCAAAGTAACACATAGAGAGTAATAGAATGAAATAGGCTATTCTATATGCATATTTGGCTGGTGGAAAGCTCTATGGTTATAGTTTTGCGTAAAGCCAATTTTTCCCTACTGCAAAGGAATAAATTTTATTTAACTATCATGGTAGTTGTTAAACATTGAGAATGGTTGACAACATTCTCAATCAAAATTAAACATCATCATTAAACAAAACCCAACAAAATTAATTTTAGAGTAACATGTTGAGATTCACATGATAATCCAGGTACCATATACTCAAGTTGTCCATAACCGGGGACACGGCTAATCATGATTAGTTTATACACTCTGCAGAGGTTTGCGCATTTTTCCCCACAAGACTCGATTGCCTCTGTTTGGTTTCTCGCACTACATAGTGTTTGAGAAGACGGATGACCGAGACATAGTCTTTCAGAAGCGCTAGCACCTTACGATCGGGTAGACCGTTACACCTACTTTCCTCTACATCTGCTAGTCTACCACTGTAAGAGTTCGCACAACTTAGTCAACTATGCTAGAGCCCATAATAGCTTGTGGCTGCACACGGAAGTTTCTAGCATGAATAATCTCATGATCCCTTTGAGCCTGGGTGGCGGTCCAAAAGAAAAATAGGCAATCGCAGGAATACCCAGGTGCCTCAATCCACCCAGATGTGTGTTTAAGTTGCCACCTTAGATAAACCTTTAATTAACAATCTCACATCTGTCATGGATACACTCACCCAATCCACGTCTACTAGCATAGCATGGCATAACAAGCAAACATAGAAGTAACTCCCAATGGTTTGATAATAACTGGTAATAGGTACTACCTCAACTACTTCCCAAACCCACAATTTAATTAGATCCTAATAATGCAATGTGTGAGGACTGATCTAATGCAATAAAACTGGGTAGAGGGAAAACATGATCAAAGTGTTACTTGCCTTGCTGATGATCCGGGAAACCTAGCGATTCAAAGTAGCAAGCGGCACACTCCGGGTACTCTATCGCAAACAAACAAGCACGCAATAAGTACTCAACTAATGCACAGGTAAAACTCCAATAAGAGATCTAACCAGAAAATTCAACTTAAGAACTCCAGTTGGCAAAAAGAATCAAATAGAATGAAGCAACGAAAGACAAACGGGAAAAGAAACAGGCTCCGTTTACTATTCTGGATCTAAGGCAATTTTTACAGTGGCAAAACTTGTTTGAGTTGGTTAAACAAAAAGATGGTTTCGAGACGAAACTCCAGGCGCTTGAATCGCCTGATTTCGGTAAACAAGCGAAAAGTTAGACTAAAACGAAAATCGGATCAGAAATCGCGATCAGAAAAATCGCGGATTTAATCTGAGAAAAGAAAAACGACAAACGTTCGTTAAAACGAATGAACGGACGAACGCTCGCTAATTAAGTAAACCAGAAAACCGATCTAATTAAACAAACGTTCGAGAAAAACCGGCGGCGGAGAGGTCTACCTCCGACGAGCGGCGAACGGCGGCGGCGGTCCGGCGGCGGTGGGGCAGCGGCGGCGCGGGCGGCAGGGGCGCGGGCGGCGGCGGCGGGGCAGCGCGCGACGAGGGGCGGCGGCGGCATGGGGCTAGGGCGGCTAGGGTTTGAGGGGGGGGTCTGGCTGGGCCTCCCCGGCTTATAAAGCCGGCCGGGCCAAGTGTCCGGGTTGGACACGGCCCATTAGGTCGGTTGCGTTTTTTTTAAATGGTTACGCCCAGAAAAAAACAAAAGGAATACTAAACGGACTCCAAAAATCCCGAAATAAATTTTCCCCGGCTTCTAAAATCAAGCCGCATAGGATGAACATTTATTTGGGGCCTAAATGCAAATTGTAAAAACGCGCATTTTCCCTAATTCAAATAAAATAGCAAATAAAACCAAAATAAAATCTTGTTTGATTTTACTATTAAATCCTCGATATTTATTTATTTTGGGAAAGTCATTTTATTCCCTCTCTCATAATTTTTATAATAGAAATAATTGAAGATAAAATAAATAAAATCAAATGATCCTATTTTCAAAATTTGAGACAACTCAAATATGAAAATAACGAAATCCCCAACTCTCTCCGAGGGTCCTTGAGTTGCGTGAAATTTCTAGGATCAACCAAAATGCAATAAATATGATATGCAATGATGATCTAGTGTATAACATTCCAAATTGACAATTTGGGATGTTACAACTAAATACATCAACTTCATACCGTTCAAAAATGATCCATTAATAAGGTTGATCAAGTCTTATTAGCAACCACTTTCGATTAGCATGAAACCGAAGAACTTTCATAAATCACTAAGTTACCTCAATGGGGATATGCATTTCCCCAACAATAAGTATTTCATATTTCTTTTTGACAGTAGGTAGAGGTATTTGAAAACTTCCAATAATGATTGTTGGAGATTTTTCAATAACATTAATACCATTCACTTAGAATTGTTTCTTCGAAAAGTCCACCATATGCTCATTTCTATTAATATGAAAAGTGACCTTGCTTTTATTACAATCAATAACAGTCCCTGCAGTATTGAAGAAGGGTCTACCAAGGATAATCGACATGTTGTCGTCCTCGGGCATCTCAAGTATAACAAAGTCTGTCAAAATAGTAACATTAGCAACAACAACGGTAGTTGATTTGTCAACCATTTTCAAAGATATTTCAGTAGGTGTGATTTTATTCAAGTCAAGTCTTTTATACAAAGAGAAAGGCATAACACCAACACCAACTCCTAAATCACACAAAGCAGTTTTCACATAATTCTTTTTGATAGAGCAAGGTATAGTTGGTACTCCCGGATCTCCAAGTTTTTTAGGTACTCCGTCTTTAAAAGTGTAATTAGCAAGCATAGTGGATATTTCATCTTCCGGTATTTTTCTCTTATTATTGATGATGTCTTTCATATACTTTGCATAAGGAGGCATTTTCAATATATCAGTCAAGCGAGTACGCAAAAAGATTGGCCTCAACATTTCAGCAAAGCGTTCAAATTCTTCATCATCATTCTTTTTAGTTGACTTGGGTGCAAAAGGCATAGGTTTTTGAATACACGGTTCTCTTTCTTTACAGTGTTTTCTAGCAATGAAGTCTCTTTTGTCATATCTTTTATTTTTAGGTTGTGGGTTATCAAGATCAACAGGTGGTTCTATCTCAACATCATTATCTGGTTCTTTATTATTTGGTTGAGAGTCTTCATGAACCTCATCATTATCTTTTTCATTATCATTAGGTGAGTGTTCATTACTAGACTGAGTTTCAGCATCAGACATAGAAATTTGATTTTCATTATTAGGAGGTTTTTTATTTTAGGTTCACTAGAAGTGTGCAAAGTCCTATCATTTTTCTTTGTATTTTTCTTTCTAGGAGGACTAGGTGCACTAGTGTTAGCTCTTTGTGAATCTTGTTCAATTATTTTAGGGTGTCCCTCAAGATAAAATGGTTCCTGAGTCATTTTACCTCCTCTAGTTGCAACTCTAACAGCAAAGTCATGCACATTATGGTTCATTTCATCAAGCAATTCTCTTTGTGATTTAGCAACTTGTTCTAACTGAGTTTGAACCATAGAAGCATGTTTTCCAACACCTCTAACATCATTTCATATTCTAAATAACAAGTCACTCAAGAAAGCAATCATATCAGAACTATATTTCAATTGTTTCATAACATTTGCATTGAAGTGATCTTGTTTCCTAATGTAGTTTTCAAACTCATAAAGGCATTGACTAGGATGCATATTGTGAGGATTATCATTATCATTCAACTTCATAAGAGAATTTACCTCTACCACCTTAGGCATCAGTGGTGTATTAAGCCCATGTACTTCTTCAATAGGAGGTAATTTTTTAACATCCTCAGCTTTAATACCTTTTTCCTTCATAGATTTCTTTGCCTCTTGCATATCTTTGGGACTGAGATATAATATACCCCTCTTCTTTGGAGTGGGTTTAGGTGGTGGTTCAGGAATAGTCCAATCATCATAATTTTTCAATATGTTATTCAATAATTCTTCAGCTTGACCAATAGTTCGTTCGCTGAAAACACAACCAGCACAAATATATAGGAAGTCCCTAGAAGCATCAGTTAGTCCATTATAGAAGATATCAAGTATTTCATTTTTCTTAAGAGGATGATCAGGAAAAGCATTAAGTAACTGGAAAAGCCACCCCCAAGCTTGTGGGAGACTCTTCTTTAGTTTGAGCAAAGTTAAATATTTCCTATAAGGCAGCTTGTTTCATATGAGCAGGAAAATATTTTTCAGAGAAGTAATAAATCATATCTTGGGGACTACGCACACAACCATGAGCAAGAGTATGGTACCAAGCTTTAGCATCACCCTTTAATGAGAAAGGAAATAATTTGAGAATAAAGTAATAGTGAGTTTTATCATCATGAGCAAAAAGGGTGGCTATGTCATCCAACTTAGTAAGATGTGCCACAACAGTTTTAGTTTCATAACCATGGAAAGGATCAGATTCAACCAGAGTAATTAACTTTGGGTCGGCAGAGAATTCATAATCCTTGTCATCAATAAAGATAGGTGAAGTAGCAAACTTAGGATCACACTTCATTCTAGCATTTAGAGACTTTTCTTTATACTTGTGTAATAATTTCTCTAGATCATCTCTATCATTGCAAGCAAGAATATCTTTAGTTGCTTCTTCACTCATAACATAACCATCCGGTACCTTAGGCAATTCATATCTAGGAAGGCTAGTTCTAGCAGGTGTTTCAGGAGTTTCAGTTTCATGCTCATCATCAGATTCAACAACATCGTGTTGTATAACTATAGCAATATGTTTATCAAGAAATTCACCAAGTGGCACATCATCATTATCAAGCAAGGTACTAGCATCATCATAAGCATCATTCATAGTAGAAGTAGCATCACCAATAACTTTCGACATATCAGAATTAATAGCATGTGGTTGTGTTGCAAGTTTATTCATAACAGAAGGTGAATCTAAAGCAGAACTGGATGGCAGTTCCTTACCTCCGCTCATCCTTGAGGGAAATATCTTAGTCTTAGGATCCTTCAGATTCTTCATAGTGATAATATGATAATAATCCCAAGTGACTCAACAAATATACTTGTGGTCCCCAGCAACGGCGCTAGAAAAAGGTCTTGATAACCCACAAGTAGAGGGGATCGCAATAGTTCGAGGGTAGAGTATTCAACCCAAATTTATAGATTCGACACAAGGGGAGCCAAAGAATATTTGAAGGTATTAGCAGATGAGTTGTCAATTCAACCACACCTGGAGATTAATTATCTGCAGCAAAGTGATCAGTAGCAAAGTAGTTTGATAGTTTTGATAATAGTGACAACAGCAATGGTAACAATAATAGTGATAATAGTAGTTTGTAGCAAGTGTAACAGTGATGATAGCAATAGTAATGCAGCAAGATCAATAAGGATAAATTTGTAGTCATTGGATCGGTGACTTGTTGGATGATATTCATCTTGAGACAGATATAACCTAGGGTGATACGGCACTAGCTCCAGTTCATCGATATAATGCAGGCATGTATTCCGTAAATAGTCATACGTGCTTTATTAAAAGAACTTGCATGACATCTTTTGTCCTACCCTCCTGTGGCAGCGGGGTCCATATTGGAAACTAAGGGATATTAAGCCCTCCTTTTAATAGAGAACCGGAACAAAACATTAACACATAGTGAATACATGAACTCCTCAAACTACGGTCATCACCGGGAGTGGGCCTGGTTGTTGTCACTCCGGGGTTGCCGGATCATAACACGTAGTAGGTGACTATAACTTACAAGATCGGATCTATAACATGGATATAATGATGATAACATAAACGGTTCAGATATGAAATCATGGCACCCTGGCCCAAAGTGACAAGCATTAAGCATAGCAAAGTCATAGGAACATCAATCTAAGAACATAGTGGATACTAGGGATCAAGCCCTAACAAAACTAACTCGATTACATGATGAATCTCATCCAACTCCGCACCGACCAGCGAGCCTGCTAATGACAAAGAACGAAGATCCCCCTCTCTGGAGCCCCAAACGGACTCCAGATCTGCCCTCCCGAGGAAGAACAAGGCTTGGCAGCGGCTCCGTCTCACAGATCGTGATAATTCTTTCTCTTTGATTTTTTTCTGGAAATATGTGAATTTATAGTATCAGGGGGTCGTCAGCGGGGCCACCAGGTGTTACAACCCACCTGGGTGCGCCAGGAGAGGGGGCGCGCCCACACAGGGGCCGCTCTCTGGTGGGTCTTGGCTCCAGAAATTCTTATTATTGATATAAAAAATCCTCGCAAAGTTCGTTCCATTTCAAGAACTTTTATTTCTGCACAAAAACAACACCATGGTAGTTCTGCTGAAAATAACGTCAGTTCGGGGTTAGTTTCATTCAAATCACGCAAATTCAAAACAAGAGGAAAAGCGTGAGAAAAGGTAGATACATTGGAGACATATCAGCATCCCACCTTTCTTCATCAACAATTATCGGTTAGTATCGGTTGAGCCTAAGTTTTTGCTTCTTCACATGAGTTGTGCTATCCTTGAAATGTCATTTTATTTTCATTTTACTTGTTGTTTTAATAAAATACTTAGATATGAAAGTTTTGAATACGAGAGAGTCCTCGCATAGCTATCTATTTACTTAACTACTTGCTTGATCTTCACTTATATCTTTTTGGAGTAGCTTGTCATTTACTCTTGTGATTCACTTATATCCTATGAGTAAATTGTTGAATAAATTGAATATAATGAAGCTGAAATTATATGTTCATATCATGCCTAGTGATAGCTTCACATTGGGTTTAGAAAGTGAAATCTTTTGAAGCTTGACAATCACAATATTGGTCATACAAGCAATTCATGAGTGATTAGTAGAAGGAACAGAATTTTCACATGCAAATACACTATCTTGGAAATCTTTTGTGATTGTGCGCCCCCATCAAAATATTATATGCGAAAATTGTTGATGTTGGACAAGGAAGACAACATAATGATTTATGTTTGTCCATATTCACATAGAAGTATATTGTCATAGATCCTTCAACATGTGGTGCTTGCCCCCCATCTTTGCTAGCCAAAAATTCTGCACCAAGTAGAGATACTACTTGTGCATCCAAAAACCCTAAGCTTTTGAATTGCAATGTATGTTTTTTTAATATATTGAGTACATAAGATGATCAGCTTGTCTATTTTCTAACCATAGGTTAAGAAGATGCGGGAGGATGGGCAGGCAGTTAATGATGCCCTTTACACACTAGCAATGGGTCATGATACTCGGGTAAGACATTATGAATCTTGCGTTGTTGGAGATGTGCGCTACAACACCCTTGCACGCGATGAAGGCAGGAAGTCACAAAAAAGTGCCATCATGAGCACAGATACGTACAACAAAGAGACAACTGAAATGTATGCTAACATAACAGACATTGTTCAGTTGCAGTATATCTCCAGTTTCGAGGTTCATCGGTGTGCAGTTCTGTTGTGCTGTCGTTGGTATAACTGTTTCCAAGATCTCAAAACCCGGAGCTGATGATTATTTCAAATCCATTAATGTCAATGTGGTGTACCAGACCTACGAGCCTTTTATTTTGGAAAATCAAGCAACACTTGAGAGTATTGCAAAGGTTTGAGAAGAGGAATTCGTTTAATGAAGTTGCAGAACAAGATGATGCTTACACTGCTCCTGATGTAGAAGATTCCACAGATGTTCCTAATATCTTTGAGAACCATCACGTCAATGAAGCTGGCGAAAAGATTTCCTGTCGGGCTTTGGACATACGAGAGTTGATCAATAAGAAACCAACTATCTAGGACATTGAGGATGAAGAAGAAGATGACATTGGGGGGATTACGATTCAGACTGATACACATGGCAAAGATGTTAACGCTGCTGCTACGGATGATGATTAGATTGCTTTTGTCGTATGTGCCTGTCAAAAGACATTTTTATCTACTATGTGAAATTGTGTTTGCTATGACAACTGAAACCTGATGAAGTTGTTGTTTAATATTTTGCTATGAGAACATCACTTATTATGTATGTTGATTTATGTGGTGATTGTATGACGACTAAAACATGATGACATTGTTGTTTAGTTGTACTCATATTTGGTTGTGAAACTTGTATTTGATGGCATAGTTTGCTGTTCGACTGCAATTTGCTCGATGTCTTCGAATGAGAACAAAGTTGACCCGACAGGGCCTCTGCTAATTTATTTATTTATTAGCAAAAGGGCCTCTGCTATTTATTTATTTATGAGCAAAAGGGGATACAGCCGATTTCCATTAGTAGAAATCATTAGATGTTCACAACACTATGCCCAGCCTGCTAAACATATTTCATTCATTACTAGTTTCAGCAAAGTGCTCAAGTCATAGCCACTGAATACATCACGAGTGCTGCATACACTGCAAATAAAGAGATAATCATCCTACAGAGCACATCTATTTTTCCCATTATCTTCACAAGCTCTTTCATCTCCTCATTGTTGTCAAGGCCGTTCAGCAGCAGTTGCTTGCCCATGATCAAAGGAACTGCATCTTTAACCTTTTTCTCTGCATCTTCCTTTTATGTCGTTCCTTCAGTTACTTGTCCAACACCCTAACCTGCTGGTATTGGGATTCCTCGGCTAACCAAATAACTAGTGTAGTTGCATTCCCCACATCAACAACTTCCCAGAAATACAAATCACACAAATCTTCCCATTTCTGCACGAATCAAATTGGAAGATCATCAACCAAACTATTAAAAAATCAGCAAATGAAAGCAGCAGAACAACACTTAAACATATTATTACCCCATGATTCAGGCATTTATAGAAGACTCGGCCAGGGTTGAGGATTGTGGTTGAGACGCAACGGATCACTCTGCGTGATTTGCAGCAGTGGCACCACACCAACGGCAGCGGGTTGCGATGAGCAACCGGCTGCGGGGCGTGTGTCAGCGGGTGTGTGATGAGACCCACAGGCGATGGTACGTGTGGCGACTTGGCGCATATATGGTTGTAGCATGTTGAAGAGCAGGTGGACGAGCCGCCAGCGGACATGGTTACTGCGGCCAGAGCTTCTGATGCTAGGCAGAGTAAGTAGAGAAGAGGAGAAGCGAACATTGGTTATGTCAGTTTCATTACTTGCAGAGTAGAATAGCACCATATATAGTCATAGTCTAGGTTTGGATTTGAACCAGCTACATAAGCACGTCTCTCTTTTTTCTAAAACTTAGCAACATCGCTTTACTGGTACACTAGCTTGTTCTGTATGCCTTCTCAAGTCTTTGATTTTTTTTTGTGAGGAAGGAAGGAGGACAAAATTGAGGGTTCCTAGGACTCGAACCCAAGACCTCTCGGTTGAAAACCATGGGTGCTAGTCACTTATGTGGCGAACGTTCCCTCGGAGGAGGACGGTGTTGGGGACACACATAATAGGCAGGCCAACGAAGGGTCAAAATATCATAAAGCATGTGGTCCACATAGCATGTGGGTCCATATAAATCTCATACAGACGTACTATCCACTTGTACATATCAACGTACCATCCACTCGGAAGACAGTCAAGAACTCGGTCGTATGGATCACTCAGATATGCGAAGACCAAACAGTCGACAAGGCAGTCGAAGCATCATTCTCATAGTGGAGGTTTCGTAGTGGGCTGACATTATGGCATTCATGCCCTCTTTTGTAACATAGTAGGTGAGGGGTGACACACTCTATATAAGACACCCACCACCACTAGACTTGGCAGGTTCTCATTCTTCTCCCTCGACTCTCTCGCCATTAGTCTCAGGACTTAGCTCTGGCATGGGGATCCATTCTCGTCTCTCTCTCATTGTAATATCCAGATACATACTTAGATAAAACAAAGCCTCTCTGGAGCACGAGACGTAGGGATGTTATCTCCACCGCGAGAGGCCCAAACTCGCTAAAACCACCGTGTCACCGATATGCATCTCGATAGGTCATGCTCCTTTACTCTATCCCCTATTATTGTCGGAATTGTTCCCACGACAATTGGCGCCCACCATGGGGCATGGTATTTATCGAGCCATGATGCAGATGGTCATTTCTTCAAACACTGGCGGCATATTAATTCCCACTGAATGGTCGAAAGCAAAAGAGAAACATACATCCATCCAAATTCCAAGAACATACAAGAATTGACGACGTGGAAGCAGGAAACCAACTACGCCTCCACGCATGGCCACCAGTGTCGTTCGCCCTGTCGTCGTCTCCATAGCCGGCTGTGCCTCCGCACGAGGCCACCTGCTCCATCCACCTCATCGTCATCACGCATGACCGCCTGCATCGTCATCATGCGCGGCCACTGGCGCCGTCCACCTCATCCTCATCTCCGACCTCGGTGCAGCCGAGAGGACCTCATCTGCAACGTCGTTGTTGAGCCTCCATGCACGACCATTGGTGAAGTCCGCCTCTTCATTGTCATGCATGACCGCCGGTGCCATTCGCCTCGTCGTTGACTTCGACCTAGTGTTCTCGACTGCTCGGCAGTGTCCTCCGCAAGGGAGGCGCATGCCCGACACGGCTTAGGCGCGCAACGTTGCTTCCTCTGGCGCCGGTAGTCGGCCACGGTCTTGGTGCCGGTGGAGCTCTGCGGTGGTGACCTACGAAACAACCTCTACCCACAACTGCTGGCTGTTCAGAATTGAAGGAATCAATGCCTCGTAAGTGCATGCATAACGTGGGTTGTTTCCTCGGTCAATTAACATGCAGGAAAAAGGGAAACGGAAGGACGTGAAGGAATCTTCAACGCCGGATTAATTGGCTGCCTCATTAATTAGTCATTCAAACAAGGTGCGTTGATCCATTTTCCGCAGCCTCCAGCGCAAATGCAGCTTGCATTGACTTCAAGTCGGCCCAGCCACTCCGTTACTCCGAATCGGTACTCTGATATGCTCAGACAAGCACAAGTCTACACTCAGACAGATGCAACACTCGGGTACACCTTGTTTTCTTGGACACGTTCAGGCCACTAATGTGCAGGCACTTGATCATTTGTGTGTTCCCACTCGGTCGAACGCCTCCTCGACGACATGCTCAACTTGGTCGCCCCGCATGTTAGCCGCATGACTGGGCACATCTTCATCAACTTACTTCAGTCGGACGTCCTACGCCTCGTCACTCCGCGGGACGCGTCTATTTCACTTGAATGCCCCGCGTCTCGTCACTTCACGGGACGCGTCTACTTCACTCGGACACCCCACGGGACACGTTTATTTCACGCACAAGCCCCGCCCCTCGTCACTCCGCAGGACGCGTCTACTTTACTCAGACGCCCCGGCGTCGTCACTCAGCGGGACGCGTCTGCTTCACTCGGACGCACCGCGCCTTGTCACTCCGTGGGACACGTCTACTTGACTCGGACGCTCCGCGCCTCATTGCCCTGCGGGACGCGTCTACTTCACTCGGACGCCCCCTCGCGTCACCACTCCGCTGGATGTGTCTACTTCACCCAGGCGCCTTGCGCCTCGCCATTCCGCGGGACGCGTCTACTTCACTCGGACGCCCCACGCCTCGTCACTCCATGGGACGCGTCTAGTTCACTCGGAAGCCCCACGCCTCGTCGCTCCGTGGGATGTGTCTAATTCACTCGGACGCCCCACGCGTCGCCATTCAGTTGGTCACCTCATCACCACTCGGCCGCCCCGCGCATCGCCACTCGGTTGGTCACCTCATCACCACTCGGCCGCCCCGCGCGTCCCCACTCGGTTGGTCACTTCGTCACCACTCGGCTGCCCTGTGCGTTGCTTCTCGGTTGGTCACCTCATCACCACACGGCCGTCCCGCGCGTCGCCTCTCGGTTTGTCACCTCATCACCAGTCGGCCGTCTCGCGTGTCGCCACTCAGTTGGTCACCTCATTACCACTCGGCCGCCCCGCGCGTCGCCACTCTGTTAGTCTCCTCATCACCACTCAGCCGCCCCGCACGTCGCCACTCGGTTGGTCACCTCATCACCACTTCGCCACCCGTGTGTTGCCTCTTGGTTGGTCACCTTGATACGTCTCCAACGTATCTATAATTTTTGATTGCTCCATGCTATATTATCTACTATTTTGGACTATATTGGGCTTTATTTTCCACTTTTATATTATTTTTGGGACTAACCTATTAACCGGAGGCCCAGCCCAGAATTGATGTTTTTTGCCTATTTCAGTGTTTCGAAGAAACGGAATATCAAACGAAATCCAAACGGAATAAAATCTTCGGGAATGTGATTTTCTCACCGAACGTGATCCAGGAGACTTGGACCCTGCTCCAAGGAACAAAAGAGGTGGTCACGAGGGAGGGGGACGACCCCCCTAGGGCGCGCCCCCTGCCTCGTGGGCCCCTCATTGCTCCTCCGGCGTACTTCTTCCTCCTATATATACACACGTACCCCCAAACAATCAGAACAGGAGCCAAAAACCTAATTCCACCGCCGCAACTTTCTGTATTCATGAGATCCCATCTTGGGGCCTGTTCCGGAGCTCCGCCGGAAGAGGGACATCATCACGGAGGGCTTCTACATCATCATAGCCTCTCCGATGAAGTGTGAGTAGTTTACCTCAGACCTTCGGGTCCATAGTTAGTAGCTAGATGGCTTCTTCTATCTCTTTGAATCTCAATACAAAGTTCTCCCCCTCTCTTGTGGAGATCTATTCGATGTAATCTTCTTTTTGCGTTGTGTTTGTTGAGACTAATGAATTGTGGGTTTATGATCAAGTCTATCTATGGATAATATTTGAATCTGTCGGCGTTCTGGGAACGGAGGTCTCCAGACTTGCCTGCCTGCGGCCTATGGCATGGCTCAAAGGGGGGCCCAGCACGGCCAATCTTCACCAACACAAACTCATGACCCTCGCGAGGGGCCAAGCCTCGCGGGGTGGACGACACGGAGCTTCCTCAGGCACGGCCTTGTCAGGCTGGCTCACGAGGAGGCGGAGAGATCAAGGCGGGGTACCTCGCGAGGTGCCCGTGACGCAAGCCATGACGACTCAGGGCGCCAGGCCCACTACTAGGAAAAGGGCTATAGATAGGATTGATACTAATGGCGCACCAGGGAAGTAGTGCGCCACTACTATATACTAATGGCGCACCTGTTGGTGATGCGCCATTAGTGTGGAAGACACTAATGGCGCACCAGAAACAGGGTGCGCCCCTAGTATTAATTTTTTTCCATTTTTCCATACATACTAATGGCGCATCAGGTCGACAATGCGCCATTACTAGTTCCAACTAGTAATGGCGCACCAGGCAGAGAGTGCGCCATTGCTGTAATTTTTTTCTTATTCTTTTTCTGCAAAACTACTAATGGCGCACCGTTTCACAGTGCGCCATTACTAGTTTAAACTAGTAATGGCGCACTATTACACGGTGCACCATTAGTATATATATTTATATTTTTTACTTTTTTTGCAAAACTTCTAATGGTGCACCACCTGCAGGTGCGCCATTAGTAACCAGGGTTACTAATGGCGCATTTCCTTATGGTACGCCATTAGTATCCTGGGACCCCAACAAGATATTTTGGACAGCCCCACACCTACCCACTCACTTTCCCCACTTCATTCCCTCCACCTCCTTCTCCAAGCTTTCGGCTGCCTCCTCCTCCTCACCTCATTTCCACCATAGGTTCATCAAAATTAAGTGGTGAAATTACCTTTTTTTGATAGGTAAGTAAGGGGAAAGCTATCTTCATGATGTAGATCTACTTTTTTTCTCCCTAGCTCGCTCCAACAACGTGCACATGCACTTTTTGTGGCCTAGATAGATCTATGTATGTTTGTGGTGTTGCATGTGTTTGTGGTGTTGCATATATGTTTGTGTTTGAAGGTACCGGTATTTGAAATGCGATAGTTGCCAATATTTTGCTGGAATGTTTTGATTCATTTCCGTTTCGGCAAGAATTTTGGCACTATGCATTCTTTTTGGTCCTATTTTTAGGGAAGGTCATGCCAAATTTTTTCTTGGTTCTAAAATATCGTTTTGCTCTACCCCGCAGGTGACCATGGTCCCGCACGATGACTGAAGGCATCGTGAATAGGTTTTTGAGCTCCACGAAGGCCGAGATGCTTCAAAAGAACGAGACGGAGATAAGATGTATGTGTCGAAGATGCAAGCTGAAGAGCCTTATTGCGGACCCGGATTCCGGGCAGGTGCGGGACCACCTGCTCTTGCGTGGTTTCATGGATGGCTATCGGTGGCAAGGTGATGAAGATGACTATGAAGTCGTCCATGGCCGGGGCCGGGCAAGAAATGAGGAAGGGCAACAAGACAAGTACCACCGCGGCGAGGGCGAGCGAGAAGACGAAGAATCTCTAGGACATGATCACGACGGTGATGCTGTACACAGTCATCATGTAGAAGATGTCGTATATGATGATGAGGAAGATCAAGATGAAGGGCATGATCATGAAGATGAAGATGCCAGAGCAGACGACGATGGAGGCTGGGTGCAGGACCCTCATATTCAAGAGCTGCTTCTCAAGCAGACGGATAACGCAAGAGCTGCCGCCCGAGAGAAAGCCAAGCTGGATCAACTGGAGATAGACGTGGTTACTCCATTGTATGAAGGATGCAGGCCCGAGGATACCCGCCTGAAAGTAACGCTCATGGCTCTGGAGATGAAGGTAAAACACAAAATGACCGACGCATGCTTCGACAAGAACATGTCATTCTAGCACGAACGTCTTCCCAAGGGGAACAAGTGCCCGACCAGTTTCGAGGAGACGAAGAAAATCATGTGTCCTCTGGATTTACCGCACGTGAAATACCATGTGTGCATGAAAAATTGTATCATTTATCGGGACGAGCACACGGAGTCTACCATATGTCCGGTGTGCGGCATCACTCGATACAAGAAGAGGAAGAAAGCTCCTCGAAAATTGGTGTGGTACTTTCCGATCACTCCTCGTCTGCAGCGGTATTTCGTGGACCGTAAGGTAGCAAAGCTCTTGCGTTGGCACGCGGATAGGGAGGAGAAGAAGCGGGAAGATGACGGAAATGATCCGAAGATAAATAAGAAAGACAAGATGCTGAGTCACCCTAAGAATGCGAGCCAGTGGGAAGCGTTGAACTTCAAATATCCAGAATTTGGGAAGGATCCAAGGAACATCGTGCTGGGCGCGAGCACCGATGGAGTCAATCGGTTTGGCAGCCAGAGAAGCACACATAGCACCTGGCCTGTGTTTGTGTGGATGTACAACCTTCCCCCTGGTTGCGCATGAAGAGGAAGTACATTCACATGAGTATGCTAATTGAAGGGCCGAAACAACCAGGGAACGACATCAATCTGTATCTGGGGCTGCTGAAGGAGGAGCTAGACACGCTGTGGAAAACGCCAGCCAATACGTGGGACGCCGCAGAGAAAGAATATTTCCCTATGAGAGCCGCACTGCTCACGACGGTGCACGACTATCTCGGTTACGGATATCTCGCGGGGCAGGTAGTCCACGGATTTTCTGGATGCGTAAGGTGCATGGATGACACAACGTATCGCCAGCTAGATAGAGATCCCGGGTCTTCGAAAACCGTGTTCATGGGACATCGAAGGTGGCTTCGCGACGATGACCCATGGAGGAAACGCAAGGATCTGTTCGATGGTGAAATCGAACCCCGAAAACGCCCGTGTACGAGGAGCGGCGAGGAAATAGACGAGCTGTTGAAAAATTGGAAAGACTGCCCACTGCCGGGAAAGAAGCAAAAGGCGCCAGAGCCGGGAAAGAAGCGAAAGGCGCCAGAGCCGCTGCTGAAGGTATGGAAAACGAGGTCTGTTTTCTGGGACTTGCCGTACTGGAAGATCCACTGTGTGCCTCACAGCCTTGATGTCATGCATATCACGAAGAACGTGTGCAAGAGTCTGCTTGGTACCCTGCTCAACATGCCAGAGAGGACCAAAGATGGGCCGAAAGCAAGGGCAGACTTGAAATCAATGGGCATCAGGCAGGAGCTTCACGCTAATGATGATGATGATGATGATGATGATGATGAGGCGAAGCAGGACACAGAAAGTCATCGCAAAGGCAAAAAGGCCAAGAAGACCGAAAATGACTACCCTCCCACGTGCTTCACTCTAAGTCAGGAGGAGATCGAGCAGTTTTTCACCTGCCTCCTAGGAGTAAAACTTCCTTACGGTTACGCGGGGAAGATAAGCAGATACCTAGACCCAGCGAAGCAGAAGTTCAGCGGGATGAAGTCTCACGACTGTCACGTGCTGATGACGCAGATACTTCCAGTTGCAATCCGTGGGATCATGGACACGCACGTACGTGAAATGCTATTTGGCCTATGCAACTTTTTCGACGTCATCTCTCGGAAGTCGATTGGCGTGAGGCAACTCAGAAGGCTACAGGAAGAGATCGTGGTGATACTATGCGAGCTTGAGATGTACTTCCCGCCCGCATTCTTCGATGTTATGGTGCATCTGCTGGTCCATATCGTAGAGTATATCATCCAACTCGGGCCGACGTTCCTGCACAGCATGATGCCGTTTGAAAGGATGAATGGTGTCATCAAAGGATACGTTCGCAACATGTCACGTCCAGAGGGAAGTATAGCTAGGGGCTTTCTGACCGAAGAGTGCATCTCCTACTGCACGAATTATCTAGGCATCGAGAACCCCGTCAACAGGCACCTCGGCAGGCTCGCTGGATGGGGTCACCGTGAGGGTCGCCGCGAAATGCATGTCGACTTCGAGGGTCGACTCGACGACTTTGAAAGAGCAAACCTAGTCGCTCTACAACACATAGACGTGGTCGATCCTTGGGTGGTAGAGCACAAAACCTTTATTGAGAAGACGTACAATGACCGAGGCCAACAGAGGACGGACGGAGATATACTCAAAGAGCACAACTCATGTTTCACGTGTTGGTTCAAGCAGAAGCTTCTGTCGTACCCTTTACATGAGGATTCTTCTGCGGAAGAACAACTCATATTCGCCTTGTCACAGGGCGCCGAACACAACCTGATGACCTATGAGGCGTATGATATCAATAGCTACACATTTTACAGCAAGGACAAGGACATGAAGAGCGATGGTTATCAGAACTCCGGGGTAACGATGGAATCCTGCACCAGCAACGACAAGGACATATACTACGGAAGGATCGAGGAGATCTGGGAGCTGAGCTACGCTGGAGAGAAGGTCCCGATGTTCCGTGTCAGATGGGCCAAGAGCGTCCTAAAAGAAGACCGGTATTTCACCACCATGGTTATACCCGAAGCCAAATCCAAGACCGCAGGCGCAAACGTCACCGCGAAAAATGAGCCATGGGTACTGGCTTCCCAAGTGGACCAATGCTTCTTCATTACCGACCCGTCAAAGCCCAGTCGTGTTGTCGTGAGGAGAGGCAAAAGGAAGATCATCGGAATGGATGGAGTAGCCAATGAGCAAGACTTCGACAAGTACGGCGACCCGAAGATCAAACGTGACGACGACGATGAAGTAGCAGCACACACCACAAGAAGAAGCAGGACCACCCTACCTAAAGGACGTCCGTTCCACAGAAGAACTCCATTTGCGAAAAAGAAGGCAAGAAGATTGTGAACAGATAGCTAGCTAAGATCGATTGTATTTAAATCGTAGTCTTCATTTCTCGATTGTATTTCATGGGCACTTTTTGATATCATGAATATTTTTAAATTTCATGGGCACTTTTTGAATTCATGAGGACACTTGATCTCGATCCCCCTCCATCTCGATCTCGATCCCACCCGCACCCTCCCCCGCTAGCTCCACCGCCGCCGACGACCC
>NC_041388.1:110509902-110593398 GCF_002162155.2 Triticum dicoccoides
CGTCAACCTCCCTCCCAAGCGCGACAGCTAGGGTTCCTAGCCGCCGCCACCGCTGTCGGCCTGCCGCCGCGGCGCGCCCAGCCGGCCGAACCCTCCGCTGCCCCGCCTCCGGTACAGGACCCCAGCAGCGCCTTCCCCCATTAAGCAGCCGCTCCCACCAGCGACACCCCCCTCCCTGGAGCAGGCGCTCCTGCCCAGCAACGCTGCCGCCCGGAGCTACGCCGGCGACCAGTCCGTAGGCAGGTAGCCACCACTCCTTCGTCCTTCGTCCCTCTTCCCTCACCCCCCTCCCTCCTTCCTCTTGCATCCTCTGTTCAATTTTTTGCTTGTTGCGTGATTTTTCCAGAGCATGCTCAAGTTTACATGTGAAAGGATTTTGCTTGATAAGTGTTTGTGATAATGCCTCTAAGGGAGGGGGGCATCGCGTCATTAGTCTCTATATCAGAGTCTTTTTTTCCTAGCCGTGTTGTCACCGAAAAATGCAATAAATTCTCATGGTTCGAAACCTTTGATACTTGGCTTCTCCAAATGAGAAATTTATGCATGTAATAATTGGTTTACCTTAGTTTGCAGAAATATGAAATTAAGCCTTACTTAGTAACAATGTTTCAAGAAGATCAATTTGGAAGCTCTGCTTCACAGGATGCCTTCAGACACTTGCACATATCTGTCTAACTCATGCATTATTTCATCTATTAGACACTTCAAAGTGATGGCTATTTCCTTTACCTTAGAGGAAAAACAAAATAATATCTTCTACTTTGCCTAGAGGAAATATAATTTCATGGACTACTTGTTATATCAAATTTTTAGCTAAGTTTTGTCTCCCTGCGAAAATTGGGCAAATTCCTTCTCAAAATCACATGTTTTAACTAGGAAGAACCTGAGACACTATGGCATCAACACTTGTAAGAGAAGAAATAGCACGAGAATGAATATTATACTAAAAAATGTAATTAGTAGTGGTAAACAAGCATATAATCCCTCCCAGGTAGTAACAATAACTTTATGCAGGAGAGTGAAAGAAGAAGCATAGGCAATCAGGTTCGATCACGGTTGGAGAAAAATTGAGGCATTTGTTGGCTCCAAGACAGTGATACAGGTATATACATGTGCTCTGCTTACTTGATCATACAGAAGATTTTCATATAAGAGTTACGTTTCAAGTTGCTGAACCTTTTCATATAAGTTTGCTTCCAAGGAGTTGTTCTCTGTCTGGTCCAATTCTGAAGAAATAAAAAGTGAATAGTTTGTTTGTTCCCTGTGTGGTCACTCTATTTTTTGGGTACTGACATTAGTTATGTTTGTTAGCAGCAAGATATTTAAATGAAGCTTGTTCTTTTTCAACTGTTCAACTGATGCCATGAAACTGAATATAGTAGTTGAAAACCCTGTTTTTCTTCCTGATCGTGAAAATTTGAAGTCCTGTTTGTGTTTTGGTTTTGTTGGTTGAGAATTATGTTTAGTTTTTCATTTCATGGGTGCTGTAAAATGTGCAGGTGGTGAGTTGAGGCTCAGCATACAGCTTGTTTGTACTAACCAAGAGGACGAGGTATGTTGCTTGCCCAAGCTAAGTGACACGTACGCGCCAAGTTTTCTGTTATATAATTACCTGTTAGTGCTTAGTTAAACTGCATGATACGACCATAGCAGATGGATGGTACTAGGTGTTGTTTTGTTTCTTGCCAATGTATTCAGAGAGCAGATGTGCCACTGCAGATTTCTTTTCTTGAAGGCAGCTCACATAAGTTGAGCTACAAGTGAACAACTTGCTGCTATTAGATCTGGAATGGAAGCTTACATAAGTTGAGCTGATTTTTGTCCATATGAAAGCAGAGGACCATATGGTCTGTGGCCTTTTCATCCATATGAAAGTAGAGGCACATTGTGGTGCTAGTTTGCTGGGTTTTGTCTCCGACCATCGTGTCGTGATGAATTTGCAGGTACCCCGAGAGGCCCTTGAGTTTGCCGGAATGTCGATTAACTTCCGTTCCGGCAAATTCGGGTACTCCATATGTCCTATTTTCAGCAAAGGTCATGCTGAAATTTTCCGTGAATTTTAGCATGACTTTGCTAAAAATAGGACATATGGGGTACTTGCGATAATGCATGGGCCGGGGTATCTTAGTACTTAATTAAGTAGGATCAACTGCCCCTTTATTCTTCCTGCATTAAACCATAGGTGGCAATAGAGCCAAGTGATTAGGCCCAACTTAGAATTCTCCTTAGCATTGATAAACCCTAGATGATAAACCCAACATAGGTGGCAATAGAGCCAAGTGATTAGTGCCTAGTGATTAGGCCCAACCTAAGGTGCCTCGGCATCGATAAACCCTAAATGATGAAAACTTAACTTGGCTGCCCCGGATGCCTCGGTGTCGATGAGAACCTAAATGATGTACGCTTAGGCTTTTAGGGTGCCTTGGTGTCGACAAACCCTAAATGATGAAAGCTTAGGCTTTTAGGGTGCCTCGGTGTCGACAAACCCTGAATGATGAGACCATGATCTTGTTCCTTGACAATAACCAACTTTTTGACCAAACTTTTTTCCTATTTAGAGCGAAACATGGCCCACAACGATGAGGCCGGTGGTTCGGGCGGGAAGCAATTCTGGGAGCTGTCCCAGGAGATGGAGGAACAACCTCACCGCTATGAGGACGCCGCGGAAGACACTGATCCTGATTACTCAACCCCTAGTGGCATCGGGGATGACACCACTGATGGTGCCGCCGAGGATGCCACCACTGATGATGGCGGCGCACACACAGATGGCAGCCAACCGAAGAAGCAAAGGAAGGACCGGCGCCCGAATGCGCTCCGCACCCTCAAGGAGTAATTCACTCAAGTGGACTCCGACGGGAATCCAACGGAGACCAAACATATAGTCAAGGGGTACTCGCTTCAGCTCGGGTGCATTCTCCGGAGCACCGTCTCGATCAACACCGAGAACCTTAGGCATAAGGACCGAGGGAATTTGCGCAACCTCCTCTTCACGAAGCTGCACGAACGATACAAGTTCCCCGCCGAATTTGAAAACACACGCCTCTCAGGGAATAAAGTGAACAGTGCCGCCCTCACGAAGATGAGCACGGCCCTGTCTACTTGGAAAAGCGCAGTGAAGAGAATGATTGATAAAGGTGATAGTTATGAGAAGATCAAGGCGAAATATCCTTTGATGAGCGAAGATGAGTACAAGGAGTTCAAGATCAAGTGCGAGAGCAGTGCAACTTCCGAATCAAGTCAGTGGGGGAAAGAAATGCGGGAGTTGAACTTAGGGGAACACAAACTCGGTCCCGGCGGTTACAGAGTGGCGGAGCCTATATGGGACAAGGAGGACGCGGAGCGTGCCGAGCAAGGCCTACCGCCCCGCTTCGAGAAATACAGCGGTGACAAGCGGACCAGGAACTATGTCAGGGCCCGGTACAAGGAGGACCCGATAACAAAGGAGCTTACCACGGATCCGAAGACAAGGGCGCTTGAGCTTCTTCTGGTAAGGAATACACCCCCGCGTAATTAGCTCCATATGGTTGCACTCTAATTAATCCCCAATATTTCTAAATGGTTCACGTTCCTTTCGCAGGACACTAAAAGCAGTAGCGCGGGGTCGTCTAAGAGCTCCCCTTTCGACACCCCTTTAAATAGGGCGTTGAACGTAATGAAAAACAAGGATAAGCTCACTAAGCCGACATCAGCTGGTCGTGTGGCCGACAAAGGCTTGTCCACAAAATGGGGGTCATACTATACCACTGGTGTGCGGAAGGAGAAAAAGACCACCTCGGAAAGCCAGACGCGCGAGGTTGAAGAACTCAAGGCACAAGTGGCGCGGATTCCGGAGCTTGTCCAAGAGCAAGTGCAACAACAACTTGGAACGACGCTCAACGCCATGGTGCCTACGTTGATTCATGGGCTGACGACGTGGATTGCGGGCGGCCAACAGGGGCTCCCCCGGTTCCCAGCTTCACGGCCAGCAACTCGCACAGTGCGCAGGCGGCGCCATTGGTTTCTCCGGCGGCAGCGCCATTGGTGTCTCCGACGGAGGCGGTATTCGTGTCTCTGGCGCCGGCACGGGCATTGGAGCTTAATGCACCCGGGTGTACGCCGGCTGGCACCTCGCCAGCAAGCGCCCCCTCCGTCAGTTGCACGCCCGCCGTTGGCGGTGCCTCGACATTAGCCGAGCTTGACGGCATCACGGTAACCAAGCCTCTCGGTCGATGACTTCATCTCCTTGCCTTTGATTGGGCATCCCTAACGCCCTGTACATGTTTTCGCAGGGCACCGCCGACGTTCCTTGCACTCTTCTGCACTTCGTGGGCGCCGAGTTGGTCGATGTCGCCAAGGGCAGAATCGTTCAACCGGGCAACCCCAAGTTCCACGGTAATCCGATGCCACCCACAATGTATAGAGTTGAAGTGGTTCGGGTGCTGCCAGACTGCGACGAGCTGTTACCTCCGATTCGACCCGCTGGGGCCGACGAAGAAGATGAGATGACCCTCAGCACCTGCGTAAACTGGCCCCTGCTTTGGCCGAAGAGCCAGATTCATTTGGGGGCGGGGGACACCACCCCACAGACAAGACCGCCAGTCGTGCCAGCGCCAAGCCATGGCAAGAACGCCGCAATGCTACCGGACCTGCCGGACATCCCTATGGCACAGGATCCGGACGGCGACGACAACGACGATGGTACATTTACCAAAGTTGATAAGTACTTTGCCGAACATGGGTATGCTGACGAGTTCTGCGGGCCTCTTTCTCAAGAACCCAACCAAGATGACCGCGATCTAGCTGGTACGGCGGAGAAATCCAATTGCAACAGGCGTCGTCTGGCGTTCAGTTCTCAGGACACGCCTCCAGCTCCCGCCTTCACCGAGCCTCAGATAGCTGAGGTGCGAAATATTATCAGCCCCAACACGCTCAAGAAGGCGGTCTTTGAGCAGAACTCGGTCCCATTACAGGAGATCAAGAAGAAGGGACGGAAACGAAAGACTAACAAGGGCGCCGGTGCGAGCCAGCCGGCACCGAGTTCGATCCGTGCTCAGGACGGGCCACCTTCACCTAAGGATATCTCGAGGAGGGTGCATGTGGCGGGTAGGGCGACGCTACCGCCAAATATGCTGAATGCTGCAACCGGTGCTATGCGGAGTCTGCATGACAGTGTTCTTTCTTTGGAGAAGCGGCGTCTCAGAGAGAAGGATGTGGCATACCCGGTTTTCTTGGCCAAGGTGCTAGAGGGCAAGGGCTTTGTGGATGGAGACATCGGGGGTACGATCGTCCTGCGGTTTGATGACATCTTTGCTATGTTTAACCCTCATCCGCTGCACTACACCTTCGTTCGACTGTTTTCGCTGAGTATGGAGATGCGGATCATTAGAGACAAGACCCCGAACATCGTGATAGTCGACCCCTTCTACATGTGTGCCAAGCACTTGAGCAGCGCTGGGGACCACCAAGTTGAGAGTTCACACCTCGAAGGCGTCATTCTGGCAAACCCAGATAAGGATAACTTCCTTGTGGCTTACTTTCCCGAGTAAGTTATCCCTTAACCGCCCCGTAACATATGATTTCTTAGATTTTGATCGTTCTTTTTTTCTTCTAACATTCTGTGTTCTGTGCAGTGACACACATTGCACACTCATCCTCTTAAGCCCGAAATATTCCATGGCCACGTATTTAGACCCGAACCGTAACTCCAAGATAGACTACACAAATGTCAAGAAAGTTCTTGATGATGTTCTCCCCGCCTACGCCAAATCTAGAGGCACCTTCACCAGGGCAGTTCGTAAGTACGGCAAGCACATGTTCTCACACAATATGAAGTTCTGCTGCGTCAAGCAGCCGCCTGGCAGTAAGAAGGATGCCTACTACGCCTTCCATCACATGCGGGCGATCGTAAGGGACCATCATCAACTTCTGCTACTAGATAATCTCAAAGATTGGGCCGCGAGCTTGTCGGCAGTCTAGGACGCGGACCTCAGACAAGAATTCTTTCGCATCCAGTCGGAGTTTGCGGACATCATCCATCAAGATGTTCTTCATACCTCGGGGCAGTTCTTCCTCAGATATCAACCTCCAACAGTGAGATAGATGAAATGCTACAAATGCAGGGTGACAACGACCGCGATTTCATGACCATCACGACAGACAGCGGCTTCATCCACGTTCCGGTCCGATGAGTCGAGTCGAAAGTAGTGATGTGTAGTTCTGAAACATTGATTGGCTCATGTTGTAATTATACTTTAATGAATTCATATTCTCTTTGGTTTGGACAGTCGTTCAACTTAGATGTAATCGATGCTATTTATTAGTAGGACCATGAATCGTGCTATTAATGTCTTGCTTTTCTCTTCCGATCCTTTTGTTGCATACTTACATATTGCTTATGTATTGTCTGTTGTTTGGCTTGTGCATAGAGATGCCATCGTATGTCATGTACAAGGGTAAGGTTCCCGGAGTCTACGACGACTGGGAGGAGTGTCGTAGACAGGTTCACCGTTTCAGCGGTAATAGTTACAAAGGGTACACCACTAGGGCGGAGGCCGAATCTAGATACGCCCGCTATCTAGCGGGAGAGAGGAGGGAGCGTTGGAGGAACCGGATGAAGACCAGTTTGATCGCGATGATGCTCATCGTGATGACCACAGCTCTCTTCTATGTGATGGTAGTTTAGATGATCGATATCGACTTGTAATGTGAAGAGAAACTCGATACTCGCGGTCTTGAGACTTGTAATGTTTTATCTTTGTTTGGTCTTTTGAATTCGAAGACTAATATGATGAATTGTATTCAGAGACTAATCTTCTATTGTATTCGATGAATCTGATGTTGCTGTGTGCTGCTATCTATATTCTGTCTAATAATATATTTCATATTCTGTCTAATAATATATTTTGTAACCTGCGTAAAAATCAGAAAAGGAAAAAAAACAAATATTCATACTAATGGCGCATCACCACCAGGTGCGCCATTAGTATGCCAAAGGATACTAATGGCGCATCAACAGAGAATGCGCCATTAGTATGACAAAGCCATGCTTACATATGGCCCCCAGGGAGGCACACTAATGGCGCATGCTGTTACATACTAATGGCGCACTAGTTGGTGCGCCATTAGTATACCAGATACTAATGGCGCACCTGTGGTGCGCCATTAGTAAGATATACTAGTGGCGTGCTACTAATGGCGCACTGGGAATGCGCCATTAGTAGGCAAAACCAGTGCGCCATTAGTAGGCCTTTTCCTAGTAGTGGCGGGTGCCAGCCCGCGTAGCGTCCTCCTTTCCTCTTTGGTGCAAAGGGGGCAAGCGCAGCTGCGGAGTACCGAGGCATCAGGCAAAGGTTGTCATTTCGGTGCAATGAGACCAAGACCAGGAGGACTACAAGACGGAGGTCACCATGGAGCCCAAGACGGTGTCATCACCAGAGCTTTGCGCAGGCGAAGACTACTTTTGTCAGGATAGCTGATACTCGTTGTCCCCTTTCAAATTAGCCCGCCATTGTTGGCTCCCTTCCCGCTCAATATTTGGGAAGAGGACCAGGGCCTCTATAAATAGGACCAGCCACCCACAGAGCAAAGAGAGGTTTTTTGGGTGGTAGGAAGAAAGAGGCTCGTTAGAGAGGCTAGAAGCAGAGAGAAAGAGAGAGAGAAAGGTGGTTGAACTCCTCCCAACAGTTCATCGCCCCAGCCAAGAACAGACCCTCGCGAGGCTGTTCTTCCTTGTATCGTTCGTCATCATCAGCCCAAGAGGCAATCCACACACCACACACTGGAGTAGGGTATTACACCACAACGGTGGCCCGAACCAGTATAAACCCTGTGTCCCTTGTGTTGTTCTTTTCATAGCTTTGATCCTAGCGTGGCGGAGGGGTGCAGGTAGGCAGGAGGCGAAATCTCCGCGCACATCCCAGTGTTCGAACCTCAAGGGTCCGCCGGAACCCAAAATCCGACATTTGGCGCGCCAGGTAGGGCTGCGCCGGAATTCGTCTTCCACCGCCCCGCTCTCCTCCAAAATCACGCTCATGTCTGACGCACGTCGGGCCCGCGCGGATCGCCTGGCCGCCCTCGCTTCCCGCGTCACCCAGACAGCCCCTGTTGGCGGGTGTCCTCGCCATTCCCCGTCACCTGCCGTCAACGCCGCCACCGGCCCGGTGGGGGGCGAGCAGCAAGCATCGTCTCAGCATCCATCCGTGCGCCAAGACGGCCGCACCGCGGCTCCCTCGCTCGCCCCAGCTAGATCTTCGTCCCGCGCGCTCCGCGCGCCCATGGAGGCTCGGGCTGCACTCATCGCGGCAAACGAGCTCCTGCACTACCGTCCTATCAACGACGTCTACGAAGAATGGCTCGGCCGTGTCGCCGAGCTCGTCCGCGCTGCAGGGGGTTCTTCCGTGCCGCCCGTTCCGCTGCACCGCACCTCGCCCCGCGCGGGTGACGAGGCTCCGGCGGCGCCCCGGCCGCCTCCTCCCCAAGAAGACGCCATGGCTCCAAGGCGCGTGGCCCCTGGGCGGAACCCGCTCCGTCAGGTGCCAGCGCGGCAAGAGTAGAGCTACCAAGAAGTCCCTCGCCCGCCAGAAGCTGCCCGGGCACTCCCCTGCTCCAGCACGTCGCGACCGTCCTCCTGCTCCGGCGCGAGGGGACATGCAAGACCAGGCTCTCCATCACCCAAGGCCTCCCGTGGCCACGCCAGGCTGCCGCGCCTACACCACCGAGCTGCGCAGCATCGCGTGGCCAGGCAAGTTCAAGCTGGACCTGCCTCCTCGCTACGACGGCACGGCCGACCCTGCGGAGTTCCTCTAGCTCTACGAGCTGGGCATCGAAGCTGCCAACGGAGACGAGAAGGTGATGGCGAACTGGTTTCCCACGGCGCTCAAGGACGGGGCCCGCACCTGGCTCCTGAACCTGGCTCCAGGCACAATCTCCTCCTAGGAAGAGATGCGCACCTGCTTCATCGCCAACTTCCAAGGTACTCGCGACCGGCCACCCGCCGTGAGCGAAATGCGCCGCGTCAAGCAACAACCCGGGGAGACCCTGCAGAAGTACATCAAGTGCTTCAACAACGCACGCCTCAAGATTCCCAAGGTGACTGAAGATGCCATCATCTCAGCCTTCTCCGACGGCGTGCGCGACGTCAAGATGAAGGAGGAGCTGGCGATGCATGAAGACCTGTGCAGTTCGTTGGAGCTGTTCAACTTGACGAACAAGTGCGCCAGGGCTGAGGAAGGGCGTCTCTCCCTCCTTGAGCTGCCTGCCGCAGACCCAGAAGAGATGAAGCTCAAGGCCAAGGAAGTGAAGCGCAAGGGGGCTGCCGTGCTCGTGGCAAAACCAGACACCAAGCGGGGCAGAGATCAGCCCGAACCTCCCAAGGGCAGTCGGTACTGCGTGTACCACGACCTCCACACTCACAACACTAGCGAATGCCAAGAACTCCGAGCCGTGCGTGAAGGAAGGGTCGGCCGTCGCCCTAACCATGGTGACCGGGGATACGGCCGAGGAGGAGGAAGGAACGCAGGGCGCTGGGAAGACCGTGGCCCGCGCCAGGGGTGGCGCGACCAACCTCGTGAGGATCGCTGGCATGACCCACCTCGCGAGGGGGGCTGGAGGGATCAGCCTCGCGAGGATCGCCCGCAAGGCAACGCAGGCCTCCCACCGCTGCCGCCGCAGCCAAGGAGAAACGAGGACCGCCACCAGGACGAGGAGGTTGGGGGCTTCCAAGAGCCGCGCGCGATCACCTGCATCCTGGGCGAAGCTCAGGCCCCAGCCTATCAGTGCATCTTCAAGCAGTTCGCCTGCAAAGTGAATGCAGCCCTCCCCAGGCTCGAAGCCACGCGCCCTCTCAGGTGGTCGGCGTGCGCCATCACCTTCAGCTCAGCAGATCAACTCAAGTGTGCGGCTACAGTCGGAGTCCTCCCGATGCTTTGTTCCCCAATCATCAGCAACGTGGTGGTCACCAAGACCCTCATCGATGGCGGGGCAGGGCTCAATGTCCTGTCCGTAGAGACGTTCAACAACCTCCAAGTGCCCTATAGCCAGCTTCAGCCAACCAAGCCCTTCTCCGGTATCACCGACGGCTCCACGGTCCCGATCGGGCAGGTCCGCCTCCCCGTCACCTTCGGGGCACACGACAACTACCGCACCGAGCTCATCGACTTCGACGTCACACACATCCGCCTGCCGTACAACGCCATCGTCGGGTACCCGGCGCTGGCCAAGTTCATGGCCGTGACTCACCACAGCTACAACGTCCTCAAGATGCCAGGAAGCGGCGGAGTCATCACGGTGCCCTATGAAGAGAAGGACGCAGTGTGTTCCCTAGAGCGAGCCTTTCAGGCCGCATCACTGGAAGACCCGGATCGCGGAAGCAGGAGGCTTCCCGAGGCCGCCCCCAAGAAGAAGAAGACATCATCCGGCCTGGCCCCTCAGGAGGCAGGCCCCTCTGGGCCCATGCCTGCCCAGGGGGAACCTCCTTCCATCGCATAAGAAAGCGCGCCCGGCGCCCTCCTTAGGCAGGGCTCGGGGGCTCTCCCCTGGAGGGCCACCGACCTAGCAAGGGTCACGAGGGAGGCGCTGGGGCACCACATGGAGGCGTGTTTCGAAGCACGTTTCCCTCAAGAAGGAGCAAGGCAAGGAGATCCAGACCCACAGGAGTTCGTCAGCAAGGCCATTTAGGAGCTACAAGAGTCCAGAGTCATGAGAGGCGCCCGCCGCCTACCAGCAGTGGCTCCCCATCCAGGCGAGGATGGCGGGCTGCGCGTCTGTGTCGACGTACCAGGGCTCAACCAAGTCGCCTCCCTGGAGCGCCTCTGGCCCTCGCGAGTGGGGCACTGCGGAGGTCCACCGCACAGCTATGTTCGCATGCCTTACGGCTTGCCGAGCGCGGCTGACGCGTACCAGCGCCTCATGAGGGGCATCACGGAGGCACAATGTCACACCCTAGCTAGTCATGCATTAGAGTGTTGCATCATGTTTACTCTTTCATCAGAAACTTGAAATGGGGATGACAGAACCCCCAGTCCCCCCTGAAACCAACTAGGGTTACTAAAAATAATTTTCAATGAACCTGAAATGCCCTTCTAAAATGCCCATCATTTTTGTCTTGGTTCAGAACCTCTGCTAAAAGTGGTGCACATTTTCCTAGGCCATCCTAGGGTTTTTGGATTAAATCATAAATATCTGAATTTGGGCATTTAAAATTATATAAAATATTTAAATGCTCCAATAACTCCAAACTAAAATGTTTCATGTTGGAAATAATCCAACTATGGACCAGGAGTAGTTTGGTGATTTTTGCAGTTGCCTAGGTATTTTATTTAATTCAACGAAGTGGCAGAAGTATTAAAAAAACAGAAAACAGAAGAAAATGGAAAAAACTTACCTGTCGCCCAGCACCGGCCCACCTGCCGGCCCAGCCCAGCACCGCGCCAGCGAGCTGCTTCCGGCCAGGCAGGCAGGCAGGTGCTCGACGGCGAGCACCGCATGGGTGCCACGCACCTGCTCGCCGCCTCGCCGCCTCCCTCGCGCGGCTAACGCCGTGGATCGGCTTCCCTCTCTCCCCCGAACCTCCCAGACACCCCCTCTCCTCTCCAGCTCCTCCCCCTTGCACGCCCCAGCCATGGCCGACGCCATCGCCGCCACCCCCTCGCCGTAGCCACGCCCTCCGTCCACCCCACGCCGTGCCACTCTGTCCAGGAGCTCCGCCGCCGTCTACTTCGTCGAGCTAGCCGAGCCCCGTGTGCTCGTGCGGCCCGAGACCAATGCACCAACCTCGCCCGAGCTCGCCATCGCCGGAGATCCCCTTCAACGCCGTCGCCGCCTCAGCTCGTCCCCGACCTCGCCGGTGGCCTCTACGGGAGCGCTGTGAGCCTAGCTACTCCTCCGACCCTCTCTCTCTCATTCCCGAGCCGTGTAGCCACCGCACGAGGATCACACGCCCGCACCACCGCGGATCTCGTCGCCGACGTGCTTCCGGCCACCCTCCGGCCACAAGATGGTGTCCATCTTACTCACCGAGTCCCGCAGCACCTAGCTAGCCACTCCCCGAGCCTCACCGACACCTCTAGCGCCAAGTTCATCTTCGGCCGAACCCCGGTGGCCGCCAAAGTCGTCGCCGGCGCCAACTCCGGCCACCCCGACCCCAACGGACTCCACCAAGAGCTGCGGCTTGCCCTCAGCTCCACTCCGGTGGCCTCCGCGGCCCATTTGGTGGCCGAAATGGCCAAAACCACTCCCGCCGCCGCGTCGGGCTCGCCGGCGGCTAAACGCCGGCGTCGCTGGCTTTGACTTTGACCACGGGTGGGCCCTGGTTGACTCCCCTGAGTCAATGATAGGTGGGGCCCAGCCCTGTTAATTAAACAGGTTTAGTTTTAATTAACTTTAATTAAATTAATCACCCTGACACGTGGGACCCACTGTCAGGTTTGACCTGGACCAGTTCCGTTGACCTGCTGACGTCACACTGACGTCAGGCTGATGCAATAATTGATTTTCTGGAATTAATCTAATATAGGAAATTCCAGAATATAATTTAAACTTCAAAAATTCATAACTTTTATTCTGTAACTCCAAATCAGACAAATTATATATGAAAAATGATCAGAAAAATCCAATCTATCCATCTGTACTATTTTCATGCATGACTAAGCAAGTCAACTTGATGTTTAATGCAGAACAAGGAAAACACTTTAAAAGGGCCATGTTTGAGTTTGAAATTTGAATCTTTGATTCAAATTGGTTCAAACCCTTCTGGTCTTAGTTGCATTAGCCCAACACACTCATATTGCCATGTTTCATGCATGCATCATATTGTTGCACATTGTTTGGTGATGGTTGTGTATCGGTGTCCCTTGCGACAGGTTCTGTCTCCGAGGAGTACCGTGATTACCCTAACGAAGAACCGTATCAGTGCATCGAACCATCAGGCAAGCAACCAACCATTTGATCATATCGATACAATCCCATGTTCTCGCTCCTGCTCTCTTTTACTGCATTAAGACAACGCGTTTCAAACTGCTGTGTGCTACGGTAGTTGAACCCATTTCCTCTGCATGACCTGTCATTGCCACAGTAACTAGATGGAACCCACTAGCATGTGTAGGAGTTGATTGAGCCATATGTATGTGTTATTCCTACCTTGCTATGCCTGCTATGCTTAGAGTCGTGTCAGGTCTGGTTCATCTGGGTGATGGGCTAGAGTGAAATGATTACGTCGGTCATGAGAGTGGTGTGGTGAACACGATTTGGTAAAGGTATCGATGAGAGGCCATGTAGGAGTACATGGTGGGTTGTTTCATTGAAGCCGACATTAAGCACTGAGATCTGTATGTGTGATTTAAGATACAGCTACTACCATGCATTGGGCCCTGAAATATGACCCCGCTCGACTTCTTATTCACCTTAGCTCTCTGTCCAGGAGTTGCAAGTAGTTTCTGGTGTTTGTAGCCTACTGGAGGCCGTGGACAGCGCTGACCATAGGGGTGGGCTGTGATGCGGTAGGTACATGGCCGGGTGTACCGAATACCCGTTAGGTATCTCGGGAACCCTGTTCACATCGTTCGGGGCCGTATGGGAAACCTCGGCCGGACTCCCTGCGGATGGAACCTGGATAGGCGATAAACCTGGACTAGAGGCTTAAGTGTTTAGGTAGGTCGTGGTCTACACCCACGTCGGCTTTCGCTTGAAGTTTGCCGAGCACATGTCGTGTGCAGACGCTAAGTGGTGGAAACATGTATGAAGAAGTACACCCCTGCAGGGTTATCATGATCTATTCGAATAGCCGCGTCCGCGGTAAAGGACTACTTGGTTGCCTATATAGTTCATAGACAAGTAAACGGAAACTACTAAAAGCCTCAAGATAAGTGTGAGTGCCGAGGATGGCTCTTCCGTAGGAAGACAGAGGGGGATCCCCGGTAGTGTATTGAATTGGTGGGTAGTGGACTCGTGTGCGCAAAACCGTTTCAAGTTGAAGTATCGTAGGATAGTCTAGCCAAGAGTCAAAGCTGGCTTGCTGCAATAACTCCACCAACCCTTCTTGATAATATGCATGTAGGTAGGATCTGATGTAAGTCTTGCTGAGTACCTTTGTACTCATGTTGCTATAATTTACATTTTACAGAAGACGCTGCAACCCCTTCTGATGGGTTCTACGTAGACGTTGACATCAACGAGTAGGCTAAAGGCCCAGGTGGTGATCTTGAGCCTATGAAGGACCACGTAGTATAGCTAGGCCTTCCAAGCCTCTTTTATTTTACAAGTTGTCTGTACTCAGACAAGTTACTTCCGCTGCTGGTTTGTATGACTGTATGACTTGAATGTTGGGTCGTGAGACCCGTACCTTTGTGTATGATATGTATGGCTCCCTGAGCCTTAAATAAAGTACTTGTGTCGTAGAGTCATGTTGTGATGCTTCGTTGTATTTGCACATATCGAGCATATTGTGTGTATGGTTGAAATGCTTGGTATGTGTGGGATCTGACTATCTAGTTGTTTATCTTTAGTAGCCTCTCTTACCGGGAAATGTCTCCTAGTGTTACCGCTGAGCCATGGTAGCTTGCTACTGCTCTGGAACACTTAGGCTGGCCGGCATGTGTCCTTCTTCGTTCCTGTGTCTGTCCCTTCGGGGAAATGTCACGCATTGAGTATCGGAGTCCTGTTAGCCCGCTACAGCCCGGTTTACCGGAGTCCTGCTAGCCCAGTGCTACAGCCCGGACCCACTTGCTGATGACCGACACGTTCGAAGCTGGGTCATGGATGCCTGTCCCTGTAAGTCTGTGCCACTTTGGGTTTATGACTAGTCATGTCAGCTCGGGCTCCTTATTATATGGATGCTAGCGACACTATCATATACGTGAGCCAAAAGGCGCAAACGGTCCCGGGCAAAGGTAAGGCGACACCCGTGGGGATACCGTGCGTGAGGCCGCAAAGTGATATGAGGTGTTACCGGCTAGATCGATGTGACACCGAGTCGGGGTCCTGACACACAAGAGGCCAGGTGCTCTGCAGCCCTGGCGGGGATGAAGATGGCCCGCGAGGAACCGCCAGCGCCTCCGGAGCCTCCCGAGGCCCCTAGGCCTGGGGGCTCATGAGGATCAGCTTCCGCAGCCCACCGAGCCGGCTACACCAACACCCCTTCGTCTTCAACGTCATCAGGTGACATCTTTCAAGTTTCACTTCCGGCTGGGAGCGCCCCCAGGGCTGCGTTATTCCCAGACCGCGTGGGTCCGTCCCTGCGGCGTGTATCCCTTTTATTTCGTGTCGTTAGCTTACCTTGTTGGGGGCGCCCCTCGGGCTGCATGATCCCCAAGTCGCTCGGGCCTGACCCAGTGATCTCCGCATCTATTTGAATGAATCCACTCCTTCACGGCTAACATGCTTTACCTAGTTGCCTGCTCAGCTGACGCCAACTAACGGAACTGCTCCCAAACGGCACGACACTTGCACATGGGTCCGTCCCTGCAACGCCGACAAACCTAGATGGCTGAGCTCTGGCCGCGGCAGCCCCGCATAGCGTCACCTCGTCAAGCCTTCAGTGCCTCACTACCCTACGGAAGCAACCAACGGCTGACCATCAATTGTTATGGCAACTCCTTGCTCTTTCTATGATGGACCTGCAGGACCTCCTGAAGGAGCTGTGTCAGGCGAGGCTCTTGCTGAATCTCCTTCGCTCTCGTCCGCGCGCACCGCTTGCACGTTAAAGGGGGGTGCCTGAGCATCGCGACTCAGGGCTCCTACTGGCTCTCCAGCCCTCACCCTCTAGCCTTGACCATGGCATCGCGACCTGGCATACCAGCGACGGCTGAGACTCGCTCGAGGGCCGGGACCCGAGGACGTAGAGCAGAAAGGGGAGCAAAGGCGAGAGGGGAGAGACACACGAGGACCTCGCCGACCAACCTCGCGCCTGCCGATGCACGGACCCGGCCACACACCAGAGAGAGGCCCCTAATCCTCGAGATAAGTTATCGCCCGGAAGCGCCAGCTAACATGGCACCATCCCTGCACCTAATGCTATCCCATGTTAGCGACATCGCTCCCCTTTCTCATCGAACGATGGCTGCTTGGGCGCCAAAGGGGACCTCCTAAGCATCGCGACTCGGGGGCTCTTATCGGACTCCGGGTCGCTCACCTCCTGGCCTTGACCACGGCATCGCGACCTGGCATACCAGCGACGGCTGAAGCCGCCTTGGGACTGGGACCTATCGGCGCAGAGCACCAAGCCCTCGTGAGGTCCAAAAGGGAGGACCGAGCTAAGACGGGATGAGCAACTCGCGTAAATCTATGGCAAGGGTTATATTAACAAAACAGGATCACAGGCACCTTACAAGCCCCCACGGGGCGCGCTTTTGGTTCCTCGCAGGGAACGGATCCTAAAGAGACACAAACTACGCGCATCGCTACAAAAGACGCCATCATCAACAGTGGGCCACCAAGTACCGACGCCAACCCCATCCAGATCAGAGTCGGCGGCAGCCTGACGATCCTGCCCAGCTCCGAGAGTGGCGCTGGCTCTGGGGCTCGTAGCTGTCATCACTCGTCTCCGGAGTCGCGAAGGGCTCGCCGGAGTCGCTGGAGCCTCCGACGTCTCCACCACCTGAGGAGCCGCCAAGGGAGCGATTGGCGAGCCCGGTCCTCGTCACAGCAGGGCCCTGGCCGCCTTCACCGGGGCAGCACTCCACCCGGCGCCCATCCGCGTCGAAGACCTTGAGGAGCATCACCGAAGCACCGTCGTAGTCCAAGTGGATCGTGAAGACTCCCCTTGTCCTGCAAACCCGGGCAATCTCTCTCCAGCCCCGGGTCATGTAGACCTCGCCCGGGGCGACGACCGCGACCTCTGCCTCGGTCGCGAGGGTGCTACAGCCGGCGTGCTGCAGCCAGAGCTCCAGGGGCTCCCCCTGCGGAATGACGGAGGCGAAGAAGGGAGGAAGACGGATCCAAGACTGAAGAGGAATGGCGACGTGGAGCACGAACTCTTGGGAGGAGCCCTCGGTGTGGACCCCAGGGGGGACGACCCACACCTTCATGACCCGTCGGCACCGGCGGCGGCGCCGGCCGTGGTGGTCAGCATCAGCTCCTTCGGGGCCCCCGATGTGGGCGTACAATGGAAGTGGGAACCCTGGCGGCGCCCGCTTGCCCCAAGGCCTCGACACCACCTGAAGGGCCCCCTCGTCCGGGCCATGGTGGACATGCCGTTTCTTCGGCGGAAGTGGGTCTGGTTCCTCTTGGGGAGCCTTTCCCTACTCTGCCGTCGAGAACCGGCGGATCGGAGCCATCGCAGCAAGACAGAGCAAGGATCGGGAAGAAGGAGAAGCAAGGAGGGATGGACTGGAAGGGCGCGCGACGTTTCGTACTTATAGCCGGCGGAGGCCAACCGCCGACCTCCACGATCGCAGGTAATCATGACCGCTTTTGCATGCAGGGACTTGTCCAATCCATGCAGTTGCCGAGGCGCCGAGGGGAAGTGGAGGCGCCCACGTCCAGTCAACCGCCATGCGGCGCCCAAGGCCGCAGGCTGTTAGGGCCCGCGGCGCTTCGCTCTTGCCCTTTCGCCTCCCTGCACGGCCAAGTCCGAGCGCGCCTTGGACCCGGGGGCTACTGTCGGCCTTCTGGGAACGGGGGTCCCCAGACTTGCCTGCCTGCGGCCTGCGGCGTGGCTCAAAGGGGGGCCCAGCACGGCCCATCTTCACCAACACAAACTCAAGACCCTCACGAGGGGCCAAGCCTCGCGGGGCGGACGACACGGAGCTTCCTCAGGCACGGCCTCGTCAGGCTGGCTCACGAGGAGGCGGAGAGATCAAGGCGGGGTACCTCGCGAGGTGCCCGTGACGCAAGCCATGACGACTCAGGGCGCCAGGCGGGTGCCAGCCCACGCAGCGTCCCCCTTTCCTCTTTGGTGCAAAGGGGGCAAGCGCAGCTGCGGAGTACCGAGGCATCAGGCAAAGGTTGCCATTTCGGTGCAACGAGACCAAGACCAGGAGGACTACAAGATGGAGGTCACCATGGAGCCCAAGACGGCGTCATCACCAGAGCTTTGCGCAGGCGAAGACTACTTTTGTCAGGATAGCTGATACTCGCTGTCCCCTTTCAAATTAGCCCGCCATTGTTGGCTCCCTTCCCGCTCAATATTTGGGAAGAGGACCAGGGCCTCTATAAATAGGACCAGCCACCCACAGAGCAAAGAGAGGTTTTTTGGGTGGTAGGAAGAAAGAGGCTCGTTAGAGAGGCTAGAAGCAGAGAGAAAGAGAGAGAGAAAGGTGGCTGAACTCCTCCCAACAGTTCATCGCCCCAGCCAAGAACAGACCCTCGCGAGGCTGTTCTTCCTTGTATTGTTCGTCATCATCAGCCCAAGAGGCAATCCACACACCACACACTGGAGTAGGGTATTACACCACAACGGTGGCCCGAACTAGTATAAACACTGTGTCCCTTGTGTTGTTCTTTTCATAACTTTGATCCTAGCGTGGCAGAGGGGTGCAGGTAGGTAGGAGGCGAAATCTCCGCGCGCACCCCAGTGTTCGAACCTCAAGGGTCTGCCGAAACCCGAAATCCGACAGAATCTTATCTGAATGCTTTTATGTATGATTGGTTATCTTTCCAAGTCTCTTCGAATTATCCGTTTGGTTTGGCCAACTGGATTGGTAGTTCTTCCCATGGGAGAAGTGCTTAGCTTTGGGTTCGATCTTGCGGTGTCCTTACCCAGTGACAGAAGGGGTAGCAAGGCACGTATTACATCGTTTCCATCGAGGATAACAAGATGGGGTTTATTTCATATTGCATGAATTTATCTCTCTACATCATGTCATCTTGCTTAAGGCGTTACTCTTTTTTTAACTTAATACTCTAGATGCATGCTGGATAGCAGTCGATGAGTGGAGTAATAGTAGTAGATGCAGAATCGTTTCGATCTACTTGTCATGGACGTGATGCATATATACATGATCATGCCTAGATATTCTCATAACTATGCTCAATTCTGTCAATTGCTCAACAGTAATTTGTTCACCCGCCGTAGAATACTTATGCTCTTGAGAGAAGCCACTAGTGAAACCTATGGCCCTCGGGTCTATTCTCATCATATCAATCTCCATCACTTTAATCTTGCTTTGCTTTTTTACTTTTCCTTTACTTTTTACTTTGCATCTTTATACCAAAAATACCAAAAATATTATATCTATCAGATCTCACTCTCGTAAGTGACCGTGAAGGGATTGACAACCCCTAATTGCGTTGGTTGCGAGTAGCTATCGCTTTGTGCAGGTACGAGGGACTTGAGTGTGGCCTCCTACTGGATTGATACCTTGGTTCTCAAAAACTGAGGGAAATACTTACGCTACTCTGCTGCATCATCCCTTCCTCTTCGGGGAAAACCAACGCAAGCTCAAGACGTAGCAAGAAGGATTTCTGGCGCCGTTGCCGGGGAGTCTACGTAAAAGGTCAACATACCAAGTACCCATCACAATCCCTATCTCTCGCATTACATTATTTGCCATTTGCCTCTCCCCCCAATTCACCCTTGCCGTTTTATTCGCCCTCTCTCTCTATCCTCCCTCTCTATTTGCCTCTTGTTTGCTTGTGTGTTAGTTTGTTTGCTTGTCTCCATGGCTAGTCTCATATCTCCTTCGTTGTCTCTCGAGAGTGAAGTTCTAAATTTTAAACAAAGGGAGGGAGAAAATCTAAAAGATTCTTGGTATAGAATTTGCAATGCTCAAAATAGATCTACCAGCAAGCAATCTACCTTAGTTCTTCTCTGCAATTTTTATATAGGTGTTAATCCTTGGTATAGATATATCCTCGATCCCATTACCAGAGGGAACTTCTTGGGTAGCCATACTTTTGATTCTTATAATGTTATGCCAAATTTATTTGGCTCACCACCTCTTTTGGTTAATGGAACCATGTTAACTTTGGAGCATGTTATGCAAAGACTTGAAATTATTGAATATAAAGTTGCTACTATTGAATCAATTGAAAATCTAGATAAAAAGATCCACAATCAAATTACTCAATATGGATCTAAGGTAGGAATGACTTTGAAAAATATTAAGGAAAAAGAACCCATAGTTAATGAGAAAATGAACTTAGATTCTACTAGAATTGATAAACTTGAGGGTATCATTACAAACTTGGGAACCACTTTTTGTTCCATAAAGAATACCCCAAGTCCTCCTACTAAAATTTCCAAGCTTATGTATGTTCCTAAAAATAAGGGTGAATCATCTAAGGAAACTGCGGATCTTAAATCTATAAGTATTCATCCCAATGTTTTTGATATCATTAAGGAACCAATTGCTACACATGAATTTTTTGATCTTGTGCCTAAAAGTTTAATAATCACTAGAAAGAAAGAAATTCCTAAGGTAAACAGATGCCTCATCGAATAATTGCCTACCAAAGATGGCAATACCTAGATCTATCCTCGCTTTTATGCCTAGCTAGGGGCGTTAAACGATAGCGCTTGTTGGGAGGCAACCCAATTTTATTTTTATTCCTTGATTTTTGCTCCTGATTAGTAATGAATAAATTATTTAGCCTCTGTTTTGGTTGTGTTTTTTTGTGTTTAATTAGTGTTTGTGCCAAGTAGAACCATTGGGAAGACTTGGGGAAAGTCTTGTTGAACTTGCTGTAAAAAACAGAAACTTTAGCGCTCACGGGAACTGCTGTCATTTTTATTTTAAGAGTGATATTTAGTTAATTCTTTTTGAAGATTATTAATATATAAATTATTCACGTCCAGCAGTTTATTTTAGAATTTTTGGGGTTCCAGATCTTGCGCTAGCTACAGATTACTACAGACAGTTCTGTTTTTGACAGATTCTGTTTTTCGTGTGTTGTTTGCTTATTTTGATGAATCTATGGCTAGTAAAATAGTTTATAATCCATAGAGAAGTTTGAATACAGTAGGTTCAACAAAAATATAAATAAATAATGAGTTCATTAGAGTACCTTGAAGTGGTCTTTTGTTTTCTTTTGCTAACGGAGCTCATGAGTTTTCTATTTTGAGTTTTGTGTTGTCAAGTTTTCAAGTTTTGGGTGAATTCTTTTGATGGATCATGGAACAAGGAGTGGAAAGAGCCTAATCTTGGGGATGCCCATGGCACCCCCAAGATAATCCAAGGACACCAAAAAGTCAAAGCTTGGGGATGCCCCGGAAGGCATCCCCTCTTCCGTCCACTTCCATCGGTAATTTACTTGGAGCTATATTTTTATTCACCAACATGATATGTGTTTTGCTTGGAGCGTCTTGTATTAGTTGTGTCTTTGTGTCTTAGTATACCACAATCATCCTTGATGTACACACCTTTTGAGAGAGCCATACATGAATTAAAATTTGATAGAATACTCTATCTGCTTCACTTATATCTTTTGAGCTAAGTAGTTTTGCTCTATGTGCTTCACGTATATCTTTTGAGCTAGATAATTTTGCTCTATGTGCTTCACTTATATCTTTTGAGCTAGATAATTTTGCTCTATGTGCTTCACTTATATCTTTTGAGCGTTATAATTTTTCTCTATGTGCTTCACTTAGATCTTTTAGAGCACGGTGGTGGATTTGTTTTAAAGAAACTTTTGATCTCTCATGCTTCACTTAAATTATTTTGAGAGTCTCTTAATAGCATGGTAATTTGCTTAATAATAATATCCTTAGTATTCAAGATTTGTGAAACTTTATTTTGAGTGTGTTGAATACTAAGAAAAGATTGAAGCATGATAATTGTTTCGAGATATGGAGGTGATAATATTAAAGTCATGCTAGTTGAGTAATTGTGAATTTAAAGAATACTTGTGTTAAGGTTTGTGATTCTCGTAGCATGCACGTATGGTGAACCGTTATGTGATGAAGTCGGAGCATGATTTGTTTATTGATTGTCTTCCTTATGAGTGGAGGTCGGGGACGAGCGATGGTCTTTTCCTACCAATCTATCCCCCTAGGAGCATGCGCATAATACTTTGCTTTGATAACTTCTAGATTTTTGCAATAAGTATATGAGTTCTTTATGACTAATGTTGAGTCCATGGATTATACGCACTCTCACCCTTCCACCTTTTCTAGCCTCTCTAATACCGCGAACCTTCCGCCGGTATCATACACCTACCATATACCTTCCTTAAAACAGCCACCATACCTACCTATTATGGCATTTCCATAGCCATTCCGAGATATATTGCCATGCAACTTTCCACCATCTAGTTCATCATGACACATTCATCATTGTCATATTGCTTAGCATGATCATGTAGTTGACATAGTATTTGTGGCAAAGCCACCATTCATAATTTCTTCATACTTGTCACTCTTCATTCATTGCATATCCCGGTACACCGCCGGAGGCATCCATATAGAGTCATACTTTGTTTTAGAATCGAGTTGTAATCATTGAGTTGTAAATAAATAAAAGTGTGATGATCATCATTTAATAGAGCATTGTCCCAAAAAAAGAGAATGGCCAAAGAAAAAAAAGAAGCCCCAAAAAAAGAAGAAAATAAATAAAAAGGGGCAAATGCTACTATCCTTTTTTTCCACACTTGTGCTTCAAAGTAGCACCATGATATAGCGAATCTCATATATTGTGCTTAAAATTAGCACCATGTTCTTCATATAGAGAGGCTCATATGTTGTCACTTTCATATACTAGTGGGAATTTTACATTATAGAACTTGGCTTGTATATTCCAATGATGGGCTTCCTCAAAATTGCCCTAGGTCTTCGTGAGCAAGCAAGTTGGATGACACCCACTAGTTTCTTTTGTTGAGCTTTCATACATTTATAGCTCTAGTGCATCCGTTGCATGGCAATCCCTACTCACTCACATTGATATCTATTGATGGGCATCTCCATAGCCCGTTGATACGCCTAGTTGATGTGAGACTATCTTCCCCTCCTTTTTGTCTTCTCCACAACCACCATTCTATTCCACCTATAGTGCTATATCCATGGCTCACGCTCATGTATTGCGTGAAGATTGAAAAAGTTTTGAAAAAGTTAGAGTATGAAACAATTGCTTGGCTTGTCATCTGGGTTGTGCATGATTTAAATACTTTGTGTGGTGAAGATGGAGCATAGCCAGACTATACGATTTTGTAGGGATAACTTTCTTTGGCCATGTTATTTTGAGAAGACATAATTGCTTTCTTAGTATGCTTGAAGTATTATTATTTTGTATGTCAATATAAACATTTGCCTTGAATCTTTCTAATCTGAATATTCATACCACAATTAAGAAGATTTGCATCGAAATTATGCCAAGTAGCACTCCACATCAAAAATTCTCTTTTTATCATTTACCTACTCGAGGACGAGCAGGAATTAAGCTTGGGGATGCCTGATACGTCTCCAACGTATCTATAATTTTTGATTGCTCCATGCTATATTATCTACTGTTTTGGACTATATTGGGCTTTATTTTCCACTTTATATTATTTTTGGGACTAACCTATTAACCGGAGGCCCAGCCCAGAATTGTTGTTTTTTGCCTATTTCAGTGTTTCGAAGAAACGGAATATCAAACGAAGTCCAAACGGAATAAAATCTTCGGGAACATGATTTTCTCACCGAATGTGATCCTGGAGACTTGGACCCTGCTCCAAGGAACAAAAGAGGCGGTCACGAGGGTGGGGGGCGCGCCCCCCTGCCTCGTGGGCCCCTCGTTGCTCCTCCGGCGTACTTCTTCCTCCTATATATACGCACGTACCCCCAAATGATCAGAACAGGAGCCAAAAACCTAATTCCACCGTCGCAACTTTCTGTATCCACGAGATCCCATCTTGGGGCCTGTTCTGGAGCTCCGCCAAAAGAGGGCCGTCATCACAGAGGGCTTCTACATCATCATAGCCTCTCCGATGAAGTGTGAGTAGTTTACCTCAGACCTTCGGGTCCATAATTAGTAGCTAGATGGCTTCTTCTCTCTCTTTGAATCTCAATACAAAGTTCTCCCCCTCTCTTGTGGAGATCTATTCGATGTAATCTTCTTTTCACGGTGTGTTTGTTGAGATCGATGAATTGTGGGTTTATGATCAAGTCTATCTATGAATAATATTTGAATCTTCTCTGAATTCTTTTATGTATGATTGGTTATCTTTGCAAGTCTCTTCGAATCATCCGTTTGGTTTGGCCAACTAGATTGGTAGTTCTTGCCATGGGAGAAGTGCTTAGCTTTGGGTTCGATCTTGCGGTGTCCTTACCCAGTGACAGAAGGGGCAGCAAAGCACGTATTGCATCGTTGCCATCGAGGATAACAAGATGGGGTTTATTTCATATTGCATGAATTTATCTCTCTACATCATGTCATCTTGCTTAAGGCGTTACTCTGTTTTTAACTTAATACTCAAGATTCATGCTGGATAGCGGTCGATGAGTGGAGTAATAGTAGTAGATGCAGAATCATTTCGATCTACTTGTCACGGACATGATGCCTATATACATGATCATGCCTAGATATTCTCATAACTATGCTCAATTATGTCAATTGCTCAATAGTAATTTGTTCACCCACCGTAGAATACTTATGCTCTTGAGAGAAGCCACTAGTGAAACCTATGGCCCTCGGGTCCATTCTCATCATATCAATCTCCATCACTTTAATCTTGCTTTGCTTTTTTACTTTGCCTTTATTTTTTACTTTGCATCTTTATACCAAAAATATTATATCTATCAGATCTCAGTCTCGTAAGTGACCGTGAAGGGATTGACAACCCCTAATCGCGTTGGTTGCGAGTAGCTATCGCTTTGTGCAGGTACGAGGAATATCTTTCTGACCATACATGCTCGGTCCGCCAAAAATCTATAAGGGTAGTACTTTCCACTCAGATGATCGCCCAAATCATTACTTGAAGTCATCTTTAAGACTGCGAAAGGGTGAAAATGACGCTCCTCTACGGATACACTTGGCCCTTCTTCTAGGCCCAAGGCGTCAATTTCACAAACTTGGACTCAGAGATGGTGTGTGATGGTGTTCCCCCAGGATAATGAGTGGCCTCTCTCCGAAGAGTCAGCCCACACACACTAGCCTCGCCACTCGAGTTTCATGGCACGTCCACATAGGACAACTAGTCTATCTCCTCCAGGAGACATACGAGTGCCACCAAGTTTTTCCTTGGAGTTAATATACCCCGATTAGTTAGGAAGCACGTCCACTCGGACAAATACCCCTTTCAAGCAAAAGCTAACGGTCAATGTAAGAAGTACTACTGGAAGGATTACTCCCTGGAGTGTCCAGCTTTTTTCTACAATCGGCAGTTTAAAGGCCGAATTCATTCATCGTGCCGAGTGCGCAAAGATTCACTTGATTGATCGAGTTCCAGGTTGAATTTAGTTACCGTGGCAAGTGCACAAAGATTAGCCTGACTGACTCAGCTCCAGGCTGAGCTTATTTACCATGCCAAACACTTGAAGATCCACCCGATTGACTCAATTTTAGACTAAAAGATATTTACCGTGCTGAGTACATGGAGGTTTACCAAGAGACTTAAACCCTTTGCCAGACTCATCTAGTCTGGCAAAGGCTCGGGGACTACACCCAGTGGGTGCACTCAGTGTGCTCCCACTGGAAGAGAACTTAGAAAGAAAGATTTTGTTCGGTGAAGACCAGCTCCAGAGCACTCAAGTACTACACGACTTCCGAGTCAGAGAGGAACAAGTTCGATCAGAACCAACTAAGAAGATTTTTTTAGTTCTCTCAGACTCCCGCCGACTACCTACAGTCGACGACAGTCTCGGGGACTACAACCAGTGGGTGCACTCAACGTGCCCCCACTGGAGTAATCACCACTTGGTATGGCCTGACCAGTCTGAGTGACGAACAACAAACAAACAAGTTCTAAGGCTCCCGTCGACTACATTGTTTTGTTATAACATGACATTAACGCTCCTTCATGGACCTGTTTTGAGCCTTCTTCTAGGACTCATAAGTTTGGATCTAGAACCGACTCTTATTGACGTTCCTCCGGGATAAGAATGGCATCTCTCCAAGAGAATAGTCCACGTGTCAATCTTGTTGCTTGGATTTAATGGCACACTTCTGATCACGAGTTAATCTCTTCCGAGAGATGAATGAATGTCACCAAGGTTATCCTCACAAGAACTTACCCCAGATCAGTCGGGAAGCGCAGCGCCATAATCCATTGAGATTTTGTTGAAATCTTGTTTGTCTGAAAGCATGATGACGGGGTACCGAGTATTTTTGTAATCACTCGGACCAAATTGTGTCTTTCACAAACTCGTTCTGCAAAATCACAACCGATTCGGGGCTAATGTTGGGGACACACATAACAGGTAGGCCAATGAAAGGTCGAAATATCATAAAGCATGGGGTCGACACAACATGTGGGTCCAGATAAATCTCATACAGACGTACTATCCACTCGGGCATATCAACGTACCGTCCACTCGGAAGACAGTCAACCACTCAGTCGTATGGCTCACTCGGATATGTGAAGACCAAACAGTCGACAAGGCAGTCGAAGCATCATTCTCATAGCGGAGGTTTCGTAGTGGGCTGACATTATGGCAGGCATGCCCTCTTTTGTAACATAGGAGGTGAGGGGTGGCACACTCTATATAAGCCACCCACCACAACTAGACTAGGCAGGCTCTCATTCTTCTTCCTCGACTCTCTCACCATTAGTCTCAGGACTTAGCTGTGGCATGGGGATCCGTTCTCCTTTCTCTCTCATTATAATCTTTGGATACATACTCATATAAAACAAAGCCTCTTCGGAGCACGAGACGTAGGGCTATTATCTCCACCACAAGAGGCCCGAACTCGCTAAAACCATCGTGTCCCCCATATGCATCTCGATAGATCATGCTCCCTTACCCTATCCCTTATTATTGTCAGAATCGTTCCCACGCCAGACGACAGACAAATGCATTTTCCTCGCAGTTTTAGTTGCAACGCAAGATCGAACGGTCGCAGTTTCAGGAATGTTATCAGGCGAACGAGCCCAGTTTTTCTTTTCTTCCTATATATAAAAAAGTATGCTAGGTGTCGGCTTAGTCAACAAACGATTGTGTCAACCTTGACCGTTGGATTGACATTCAATGTCTATCGTGTTTCCTCAGTCTTTTCTTCCTCCAGCCGCCAAAGCCAAACCAGCGTTGGCGGGACCGCCTGCTCCTGCCTCCCACGGATGGCTGTGCTGCTGCACATGCATCGTTGCCACATCGCACCATAAAACTCTATGCATCTTCCCCGGCTCCTGTTCGTTCCTGTCCGAGGCCTCACCATCGTCCCCCACCTCTGTCTGCTCACCAGGGCGCTGCCCTCCGGTGTTGTCAACATGGTCAACAACTAAGAGGAATAAGGAGATGACTATACATGGTGAGGATGATAGTATGGTAGTAGGCAAGCAAGTGCCTGCTTTATTACAAGAAAAAAAGGGTTCTTCCCGATGGTTTCCTAACCTCTAGGTCACACGCCACTGTCAACGTAGTCAATAAGCAAGATAACTACACAAGGAGCGGCGGACACTTGGGACCCAGCACCGGGCGCAATATTTTTTTTCAGGAAGGAGAAGGGTATCAACTGGGTTGTGCGGGAGCTATGGCCCGTCTAGCCCAGGCTTTTATTTCATATGTTTACCACATGACCAACCCAGTTTTTTTCCTTTCTGAAAATGGCTAGCCCAACTATTTTTGTTTTTTTGCAGAATAAACAACGTAGGCCTACTTGCTTTTCTACGCCCTGCTGGGCCAGAAATTTTTCAAGACGAGAAGGGATGCATTCGGGCTTGCCCAGAAAATGGGCTATAAGTAATAATAAATGGGCCATAAAATGAAAAAATATAGCAAACATGCAATTAGTTCCAAAATACTCTTTTCTTTCAGATTTTTTTTATTTTAAATTTCATTGTTTTGTGTGGGTAAAATTTCATTGGATTTAAATTAAGGTATGTTTAGTTTTTAAATTAATTTGAATCTGGCTAGAAATTTTGGGTTGTATGATGTTTGGGACAGGTTTGGAGGCTGACTTGTGGGTCTACTAGGTTGACGTGTACGAAAGGCTTTGTCAACTTAGTCCACAAATTTCATTGTTTTTGTGAGGGTAAAATTTCATTGGATTTAAATTAAGGTATGTTTAGTTTTAAAATTAATTTGAATCTGGCTAGAAATTTCTGCTTGTATGCTGTTTGGGACAGATTTGGAGGCCGACTTGTGGGTGTACTAGGTTGATGTGTACGAAAGGATTTGTCAACTTAGTCCACAAACTATTCTAGCAGTAGTGACCGTCGGATGTTAATCCAACGGCCGTGCTGCTTCTTCAATATCTGATCTTCTTGCTCCAGCCGCCCAAACTAGCACCGGTGGGATTTCCTGCTCCTACCTCCCGTGGCCGGCTATGCTGCCGCACAGGCCGTTGAGGGAGTCCTGGACTGAGGGTTCCTCGGGCGTCCGGCCTGTTATCTATGGGCCAGACTGATGGGCTGTGAAGATACAAAGACCGAAGACTATACCCGTGTCCGGATGGGACTCTCCTTGGCGTGGAAGGCAAGCTTGGCGATAGAGTATGTAAGTTCCCTTCTTTGTAACCGACCTTGTGTAGCCCTAGATCCTCCCGGTGTCTATATAAACCAGAGGACTTAGTCCGGATAGGGGATACTCAATACCGTAGTCATACATGCTAGACTTCTAGGGTTTAGCCATTACGATCTCGTGGTAGATCAACTCTTCTAATACTCATATTTGTCAATATCAATCAAGCAGGAAGTAGGGTATTACCTCCATAGAGAAGGCCCGAACCTGGGTAAACTTCGTGTCCCCTGTCTCCTGTTTCCATCAACCTTAGACGCAAAGTTCGGGACCCCCTACCCGAGATCCGCCGGTTTTGACACCGACATTGGTGCTTTCATTGAGAGTTCCACTATGCCGTTGTCGAAGAGGTTGATGGCTCGACTTATCGTCAAGGAAAATATCACCTCAGGAGGAGCTCTGGCCTCGGGCCAAACCCTCCGGCTGGGTGGTTTTACCATGATCGCCTGCTCGGCCTCTGAACCGACGAGGATGACCTCCCGAGTCATCGAAAAACGTATCTGCGTTGATTCTGAATATGCCAAATGGATGGATCCGACAGAGTTATCGTCTTTGAACAAACTCCTAGATCGCATCGCCACCTTGGGAGTCGCTACAGACTACGATCGGATTGGGCTTAAACCCGACCAGAGAGAGATTAATTCTCCACCGATCACCCACCAGATAGCGGTAGTCGAGGAGCAAAATAACCCTTCCTCTATACTAAGGACGAATTACGTTCGGATCTCCGACCTCGAGAAGCCGGACACCTACCGGCAGAAAGACACGCCTCGTCCTCAGAGCTTAGAGTCGGACGACGGGCTTCAAAAATCAGAAGATACTTCGGAGCCTGGACTGTTCAGTCCAGAAAAACCTCGGGCTACGGATCATCGCGTGGTTCAGGGTTCAGATCCAACGCGACCCACCTACCCAGACATAAGCGCTCTCACGAGCATACAGCAGCAGCCCCAGGAAACGGTCCACCACTTTTGGGCCAGATTCCTCCTTGTCAAGGACAATGGCAAAGATTGCCGTGACAAGGACGCAATATCAGCATTCCACAACAAATTGCACGAATGAAGGACTCCTCAACGCCATTAATCGCCACCGCATACTACACTTCGCTGACTTCGCAACTATTGTACAGAAGTACAGTGCAATGGTGAGCGCTTGGAGAGATCAGACAGTCTGGGAGCTATCGGTCCCAACTCAACCATTGGTCCAAGCAAAAAGGGCGCACCCCTGTAACGTGCCCAGATCAATAGCCAAAAAATGCAAACCCATTATGCGGCGCGGAACCGTTCTGTAGGGATGGCTTGATGGCCCATGCAAAATACACACCACACCGGACACCATAGCCTTAAAGCATGTTGGATACTCCGGCAGGTAGCCAAAAACGGTGAGGACATCCTCACAAAAGACAACCCAGAGCGACACCCTCCAAAAGACGACAAACCCAGATTCCCGATAGTCTTCGAGACATTCACTTCAAACAATAGGCGCAAAAGGGCACTCCACGAACTCGCCGAAGTCTGCCAGATCGCAACAATAAACCCTTGGAATGACACAGCGATAACCTTTAATGCTGGCGACGAACGAGAACACAGGACAGTCTGAACACCAACCGCCTTGGTCCTCAGCCCAATTGTGGATGGCTTTCGGCTCACCAAGGTTCTCATGGACGGCAGCAGCGGACTGAACCTCATCTACGAGGATACAATACGAAAAATGGAAATAGACAGGAGCCGCATCGAGCAAATCAGCATGACCTTCCGAGGAATCATTCCCAGTAGGGAGGCACGATGTGCAAGAAAAATCACACTCGACGTGGTATTCGGCACGCCGGAGAACTATCGGTCTGAAGAGATAACCTTCCAGGTGGCCCCCTTCAACAGCGGATATCACGCCCTTTTAGGGCGAGATGCATTCACGTGCTTTAAAGCAATACCCCATTATGGGTACATGAAACTTAAGATGCCCGGGCCCAACGGTATAATCACTTTAGTTAGTGATCCGGACATAGCACTACGCGCCGAGAATAAAACCACGTCCCTGGCCCTTGAGGCATTATCTGAAGCCCTCGCGGTCGAAGAGTTAACCGCGCTGCGCTCCACTATGGACAGAGATGATGTGGTCCTCGACAAATGACCCAAATCCACCTCATTCAAACCGGCATAAGAAATAGTCAAATTCCAAGTCCATCCAACGGACCCCAAGAAGACAGCATCCATCGGAGCACAACTAGACCCAACGGTTGACGCCGCTCTATGAGAGTTCCTGCGCGAGAATTGGGATATATTCGCCTGGCATCCTTCCGATATGCCAGGAATCCCAAGCGAGTTGGCCGAACACAGCCTCAATATATTGAAGGGACACAAGTCGGTCAAGCAAACACTGTGGTGCTTTTCAGAACCCAAACGCCAAGCTATGTGGGAAGAGCTAGCCAAGTTAATCGAGGTCGGATTCATTAGAGAAATAAAACATCCGGACTGGCTAGCAAATTTGGTGATGGTACCAAAGAAGGACAAATCCTGGCGCCTGTGCATCGATTTCAAAGACCTCAACAAGGCATGCACCAAGGATCCCTTCCCCCTCCCCCGCATTGATCAAATCATTGACACCACCGCAGGACACGACTCACTATGTTTTCTTGACGCATATTCCAGATACCATCAAATTAAAATGAAGGAATCCGATCGAGTTGCAACAACATTCATCACCCCATATGGGCCATTCTGCGTCAACACCATGCCCTTCAGGCTCAAGAATGCCGGCGCCACATACCAACGCATGATTCAAACATGCCTGGAGAAACAGATCGACAAAACAGTTGAATCTTATGTGGACTGTCGGATGTGGGGTTCTAGCAAACCCTTAAGGTTCGAACACTGGGGGTGTGCACGAAGTCTTTTCCTCCCACCGATCTACGCCCTAGCTCACTAAGATCTCGCGGACGAACTTGATGAACTCGCAACACAGGAATACACAAGGTTTATACTGGTTTGGGCCACCGTTGTGGTGTAATACCATACTGCAGTGTAGTGGTGGTGGATTGCCTCTAGGGCTGATGGTGAACAATACAAGGGGAGAACAGCCTCCTGAGGTTGAGGTGTTCTTGAGCTCGGTAAGCTTGTGTGTGTGAGGATGGTCTGAATGATCTGTCCCTTACTAGGTGGTGGCTAGTCCTATTTATATTGGCCCTGGTTCTCTTCCCAAATATCGAGCGGGAAGGGAGCCAACAATGGCGGGCCAATTTGAAGGGGGGCAGCTAGTACAAGCTATCCTGACAAAAGTGGTCTTCGCCTGCAAAAGACTCTGGCGGTGACGCCGTCTTGGGCTCCACGATGACCTCCATCTTGCCATCCTCCTGGTCTTGATCTCGTTCCACCAATATAGCAACCTTTGCCTGATGCCTCAGTACTCTTCGCCTGTGCTTGCCTCCTTAGCACCAAAGAGGAAACAAGGACGTTTCGCGCGCTGGCGCCCGCCTGGTGTCGTGCGTCATGGCTCACGTCACGAGGGCCTCGTGAGGTTTGCCCCGCCTTGATATCTCCGCTCCTCGTGAGGTTGCCTGGCCAGGCTACTCCAGAGGAGGTCTTGCGTCCTCTGCCTCATGAGGCTTGGACCCTCGCAAGGGTCTTGGATGCTTTGTTGCTGAAGATGGGCCGTACGGCCTGCTGGCTCAGCCACGCCATGGGCCGCAGGCAGGCAAGTCTGGGGACCCCCATTCCCAGAACACTGAAAGTAGCCCCCGGGCCCAAGGTTTGCTCGGGCTTGGCTTCGCGGCGAAGCCAAGAGTCAAGTTCAGAGCATTGCGGGGCCCCAAAGCTTGCGGCCTCGATTGATGTGTGGTGGATGATTGGACATGGGCATCTCCACTTCCCCATGCTGCCTCGACAACTGCTTGACCAGACAAGAAGGCTGGCGCATGCAGCACTTGCCCTTGTTGCTTCTTCGTTGCCTCGCTCCAGATCCCCTTTCTTGATCTTCGCCGCCGCTACCTCCAGATCTGCCCCAGCCTTGCTCTGCATCTGCCACTCATGGCGCCGTGCAAGGTTAAGACTTCCTCAGCACCAGCTTGGTACGAGCCCGATCTCGATGCGCCCACCCTCACGGAGAAGAGCCTCGCCTCCGTGCGCCTGCTAACAGTGGGAGAGAGCAACGAGTGGGGGATGACGGAGCTCCGGCTTGCGTCCGACGAGCCGGAGCCTGAGGGGAGCACCTTCTTCCCATTCTTCTCGAGCAGCGTTGCTGTTGGGTTGTTTCTTCCCTTCTCTGATTTCTTTTATGAAGTCCTCAACTACTACGGGCTGCAGGCGTTGCACCTCCACCCCAACTTTGTCCTCCCCTTGTCCATCTTTGCCTACTACTGTGAGGGGTTCCTGGGCGTGATGCCGTCCGTGGTGCTCCTGCGCCATTTCTTCTTCCTCCGCTTCAGCGAGGGTCACATCTCCGGATGCGCCAACTTCGTTGCGTCCTGCAAGGCCAACTCGATCTCGAGCACCGAGAAGAGGGCTGACAATATTCGATCCAAATGGGTCATGATGGATACCAAGCTCGCCCATCCGCGCCTCATGTTGCCGACGGAGGCCCCGGCAGGGCAAGGAGTGGCCCAGGGCGGAGCTTGTCAATGAGCGGGCATCGTCAGTGCTGGGACATATGATACTGACCTGAAGCCGGGCAATGCAAGGGCGGCCAAAATAACGGGAGCGATGCTCCTGAGGGAGTTCTTGACGCTGCGGGTTGCCGCACCCCAGGCATGCGCGCCCCTTCTGGGAGCTTGAAGGAGGGGAAAACATGGACCGCCTGAGGCCGGGGGACCTGCCTGATGAAGAACTAGATGCCGTCCTGCATCTCATAGTCGGAGACAACCTGGAGTACCCGCCTAGAGCCTTCATTCCCCTATTCCAACGCAGGGACCGGGAGGAATTCATCGCCTCCAGGACGACTTTTGATGCGCGCAGGCTGGTGCCGCCGGTGTTTTCAGGAGCTCCTACGATGCAGAAACCGGTGGAGGTGTCTTCTGGTGAGTCCCGCGGAGAGGGGGGGAGGAGGTGGACTCGGAGAAGACCCGAGAAGAGGTGGAGGAGACCTCCTGTCGGTGTCAAAACCGGCAGATCTCGAGTAGGGGGTCCCGAACTATGCGTCTAAGGATGGATGGTAACAGGAGACAGGGGACACGATGTTTACCCAGGTTCGGCCCCTCTTGATGGAGGTAATACCCTAAGTCCTGCTTGATTGATATTGACGAATATGAGTGTTACAAGAGTTGATCTACCTCGAGATCGTATGTTGTGGTCTAAACCCTACAACTATGATGAGTAATGTCATAATCGTCTATTGACTAGCCTGGCCTCGGCTTATATAACATACCAGAGGCCTAGGATAACAAGAGTCCTAGTCGAATACGTCGGTGGAGAGGAGTCCTTGTCTTGATCACCAAGTCTTGTGGAATCTTCCTCGTATATGTCTTTGGCTGTCCAAACTGGCCCATGAGTAAACGGCCATGGGGGTCCTCGGCCCAATCCAACTAATCGAGAGACGATGTGGTGAGTACCACCTAGTCCAGGACACCATCAGTATCCTCGTGAACCGGTCTTCAAGTTGGGGATGCTCCTTGGTTCTTCCGAACTATTCTTCGTCTTCGGTCATCGGTCTTGAAAACTGGTTCAACAAATCTTCACATCTTCTATCTTGAGGATTGCCGAGCTAAATCTGAAGATCTCACACGTTGGGTATCCGAGGAACCCTTTAATTCTTCGGCCTTTATCAATGCCTTGTTATTTTTATGCCACACCTCAGGTTTGAAGTTGTTCCTGGGCGGCAGTGTCCTCTTGCGTCCGAGCTCCAACGCCGGACTATATTCGAGGTATCTTTTGCAGACGAGCACCAACGCCGGACTGCTTCCGAGCTCCAACGCCAGAATGTATCCGAGCTCCAACGCCGGAATATGTCCAAGCTCCAACGTCGGACTATATCTGAGGTGTTGGGTCAGAAAAGTTGAAAGTGTTTAGCCGAGCTTAATGCCAGGAATGCCCTCTATGGAGCCAGCCACTGGCGCCCGAGCTTTATGCTGGACTACTTCCGAGGTGGTGCACCACCCCGACTGTGGGCCAATTTTTTGTCAATTTTTTTGATTGGTGCAATTTATTCTCTGCCGAGATATATAGCCAGTACCCTCAAGGTGTGTATCGGTCTAAAACCCGAGATGCACCTGAAGGATGACATGAGACCGCTGATCCCAGTAGCCGCTGAGACTCAGGTTGACTTGCAAAATCGGTCTGAGGATCAACTCCTAGCTCGGCAGAATACTTCGGGACACAAAAAGCGGTGTGCAGAGTCCTCGAGACTCAGGTTGGGTGCGGCCGACCAACCCGAGGATCATAATCTCCTCGAAAACTAGATTGCACTTAAATTTTTTGCACTGGATTGCGAATGCAGTAGCCCCCGAGACATTGGTCGGGTGGCAACACCAGATCAGGGTATCAATGTGCCCCTTTAATATTAGTAAATGATAAGCCCGAAGCCCAGTAGCCCCCGAGCCTTAATGCGGCCACGGGTGGCCGAATTAAGGATCGATATCCAGAGTAAAATCACAAAATATGTGTAATGATTCTATGTATCCAAGTACTTTACATCATTAATGCTCGGATCCGCATTGTACAATACTTTGTTGACTGACCATCGGCTTCCACCTCCTCGGCCAGTAGCCGAGGAGTGTTTGTCCTACTTTATAAAGCCTTTATGAGTGCAAAGATTCATGACAAACAAGGCAATCTGGCCATACGGTTTTATAAACAAAGGTATGCAAAGAGATATGTTATATTATTGTTTAACATAAGAAATGTCTTCCAAAGAAAATAGTCCCGCTATCGGTTCCTTTCTTTGGGTTGTCATTCTAAGCATGATCATGAAACCTCAACTCTAATGTAAGAGCAAAATATTGAGGATTTAGTTTGGGAGGCCAATTACTAGCCCCCGGTAGTGTTCGGCGACAGCCGAGGTCGAGCCGTAAACACTTCGGCCAATGTTATGAATGGCCCGTCATTTAACACAGTCATCGGATCGCTGACCAGTTTACGCTTATTGTGATAGTCAGTTTTCGGCTTTCTCCACTGAGGTGCTTAACCATATGAGCTGGAAGCACAATCACAGTGGTTCTCCCTTTGCACACCAAGCCAAACAAAGCGGAACGTAGGAGGCAAGTGCAGGAGCCGGGCAACCCAACTATTGACCGAAGACACAATTCGAAACCGATGCATATATAGCAATATCCGATAATGTTTTTGCCGAATCTCTAAAGGTGTCCGGCGTTGCACTATGATACTTGTGCTAAAAACACACAAATAGTTTGAAAGTGACATAAGCTTGGAAAACCAAAAAACGTCAGTAAAAACTTGACGTCCGAACAAGATCAAGTGTCTAGTGCCAATTCGAAAATTGGAAAAAAAAATTGTGCTTCTGTCGTGCTTTAACATGACACATCCGATCTCAAGACTTCACGCGGGTCAGCCTACGGCTTCAAGCTCCTCATCCCAAAGGCGGAGTACTTCTCCGAGGTCAGTTTAGCAAAATAAACTCAAGCGGCTTTCAGAGAGAAGACAGGCTATCCGACTATTGACCATAAACTCGAGTCGAAAAAGGAGCGGTAGAAAAAGGCTTTGCAACGACCAAGAAGAAAACACATTTACTATAAAACAGCTCATATAAATTTTATGAGCCCCCAAGTGACTTGGGTAAAAGAATTTTATGTATAATGATTGTATGTACCGGAGTACTTATATCATATATGTGTTCACCCGAACTTTAAACGCGTCTTAACCGACCGTCGGCTTCTCCCTCTTCGGCCAAGGGCCGAAAAGCGTCATGTACTCCCCCTATCGAGAGTATCGACGGTGTTTCCGATGACCAGTGAATCAGGCCATAAGGCTGTAACAGACAAAGCACGCTCAGGAAACTTATGCGATATTACTGACAAAGTGTAAGAAGCATCTTCGAACAAAATAGTACCCCCACCGATACCTTTCTTCGGTGCTCATTATTACCATGAGACTTGTGCAATAGATTTTTGTACTCATGAGTTCCATTGTGTGCCGACCATGATTGAAAACAATAAGAGTGCTAGCTTTTGGCTTCACCCAGTCTGAGGTCAGAGCTCGGATGACCCGGTCATGACAATCGCAGAGGTGCTCCCTTTACTCCCTAGCCGAACAATCGAGAACGTAGGGGTAAACACAGGAGCGAGGCAACCCAACTTGCAAATCGCTTAGGTCAATATGGTGCATATTGTGGCGTAATACACGAACAAGGAACGAAGCCATACAAGTATAATCATATGCAAGAGGAAAAGCTCCATCAAGGGAGCCCCCAAATAAACGGGGTATTTGAATATGCCCATCACAAACAAAGTTTTGACAAGGAACTTTGTCACAAACAACTTTGTGCCGAAAAGTATAATGCTTGGTCGAAAGGACAAAATTTAAAACTGAAAGTTTTTGAGCATGAAAGCAACTTAGCTGGTTAATGTACTCGGTGTTGATGACGCGATTCGGGCTTGTGGCGGGACGAAGACGCCCATTAATCTGTGACAGATCCGACAAGGTTCGCAGTCCTCGGCATGGCCGAGGTCCCAGCCCCCAGGCCCGAGGTGTCCGAGCAAGGAGTTCGACACTACGGAGTAGTGACCACCTAACGCAGTCAAAATTGATTACCTACACACATAAAACAGTGCAGTCCAGGAAATAATATATATATATATATAATCGTTGCATAATTGCTTTACGCAAAAAGAATTTATTTAAAGAAATGTGGCCTGGCGCCGAAGCCAATGTCGATGCAGGGCGTCGGCGTGATGCGGTGAAGGCATGGCCAAGCCCGAATTTGCATGCCGGTTTGAGTTCCAGATGCGGTATTCGCCGAACTGTATACGAAAACTGACTGAACCACCACGTGGCCGTTGTTAATGCGGCCACCATTTGATAGACCTGTGTATAGATGATGAAGCAAACCAGAGTAATAATTCCTTGGGAAAAATAAACCCAAACAAGAAAAAATAATAGGATTGAAAGCACCTGGTTTATCTGTTGTAGCAATCTGGAGAAAGGTTACTCCCAAAATTAGGGCTCAATCCGCACAGCCATTGCCTGATGGGTGATGAAGCGGTGGCATGGCGATGCTAGCAAAGGTTGGCTCGCCGAGGAAAAGCCCGTGGTCCAGCTAATGTGATGAAGCTGGTCGGCTGGTGACGCCGAAGTCTCCGAAGTAAGTTGATGAAGAGATGGTGAAGCCCTCGGTCTAGCCGAGGAGACGGAGCAGGTCGGTAAGGAGATGTTGCAGCTGCCGTGTCAGCCGAGATATTGAAGCAGTTCGGCATGATGGACATCAGCTTGAATAGGCAACAGTGCGGCCATGTCGACGCAGGTCGTAACTTGTGACGCGGTCAATGCCGGTTTGATGAAGTGACCATGCGACGATGCCTGTGTTCCCGCTCCGTGTATTCCGTGGGGCGGCAATGTTGGTGATTATTTATCCTTGATGATTCCGAACTCTTATTCTCTCGCCGAGATGATGATCCGAAGAAGCTGAGCTCAGCTCAAAAGGCGATGACGTGTCTAGTGCAGGTCGGTAGCCGTGGAGCAGTATTGCCGGACTGGTTTGACAACAGCATGATAGTGAAGATTACCTCAGAGGAGGCTTAAAATTTTATGGGCACGTGTTTAAAAACAACGCACAATACCCTAGGAGAAAATTCCTTTAAGAAGGTTGTCCCATATCACGTTCATAAAGGAACATGAATTCGGGTCGGATCCGTATTCGGGCAGAAAACAGACCCGAAAAGTGATGCACTAATCGGAAGGTTCCCGGAGTGTGGATGGTCGGCTTGAGCTGAAATTTTGAGGGGTGTTAGATATAGGAATTCCGCAGCCGATCAACGGTTGGATCTTCCAACGGACGTCCGAGCTAGGTGCTGGAGACCACGCCCTAAAATCGTCCAGATTCCCGTCCAGATTTGACAGGGCTCCGATATATCGTAGATTGCCGGACATTCCTCCATCGGAACTCGACAAAATTTTGCGTGATTGTTGTAGACTCAATTACGCACAATTCCACTAAACGGATCATCAAAGCAACGCTCTAAGAGGACATCGGATACAAGTTCACTAAAAGGAGGTGGTGGCAGCGGATACAAGTTCGCTGTTCAGAAAAACAGCACGGTCGCCCGAGGACAATGTTGACGTTGAGCCCCTGAGAGTTGATGTTGATGAAGGCCCTTGTTCGAACATGACGATCGGAGGCAGGGCACAGTCCTCGGTCAATCCAAGGTGACCAGTCGAGCCGGTGACCAGTCCTCGGTTAATCTGCAGACGAGCCATCGATCCTTTTGCCGATCGCACAGCGGAACTCTCAATGAAAGCACCATTGTCGTTGTCAAAACCGGCAAATCTCGGGCAGGGTTCCCGAACTATGCGTCTAAGGATCGATGGAAACAGGAGACAAGGGACACGATGTTTACCCAGGTTCGGGCCCTCTTGATGGAGGTAATACCCTACGTCCTGCTTGATTGATATTGATGAATATGAGTGTTACAAGAGTTGATCTACCCCGAGATCGTATGTTGTGGTCTAAACCCTACAACTATGATGAGTAATGTCATAATCCTCTATTGACTAGCCTGGCCTCGGCTTATATAACATACCAGAGGCCTAGGATAACAAGAGTCCTAGTCGAATACGTCATTGGAGAGGAGTCCTTGTCTTGATCACCAAGTCTTGTGGAATCTTCCTCGTATATGTCTTTGGCTGTCCGAACTGGCCCATGAGTAAACGGCCATGGGGGTCCTCGGCCCAATCCAACTGATCGGGAGACGATGTGCTGAGTACCCCCTAGTCCAGGACACCGTCACCTCCCCTTTGAGCAAGGCTGAGATTCTCTGCGCCCTTCCTGACGATGCCGAAGCCGACGCCGACCAAGGGGAGAGGGAGCAACCCCTCAACCCGACGAAGGGTAGGTCGTCGCTGGTGGTCCGTGGTGCCGCCTCCACCGCAACGCCTCCTGGGGCTGGATCCGGTTCCGCCTCCGCACCGTCTGTCGCCGCCGGAGTCCGAACGCCTGCCCCTCAGGTCCCGATGCTGTCAGGCCTCAAGCTTCACAAGCAAAAGGTGGAGTACTTCGTAGTGGACCGGTAGGTGCTCCGAGCTTCGTTTATCCCTGCCGATACTTGTTATTTCCTGACACTCGCCCTTGGTTGATCGGGTCGGCATCTTCGGCGAAGAAGAGGAAGGAGGGTACGGCGGCCATGCTTCCCTCCACAGAGAAAGGAGGCAGCAGCGCCCGCATCTTCCCAGCCCGGTCGTCCTCGTGGGACCAAGAAGAACGTCATCGTGTGGAGTCAGCCCCCATGGCCCCGCTGGATCCGGAGGCGCTGGTGCTTGGCACGGCTGACGAGATCCCAACTGCTCCGGAACCCGCGGTCTCCCGAGCCCTGGTCACGGTGCCGCTTCCTCCCTCCGCAACACCTCCAGTCCCTGGTTCCTCTGCTCCTGCTGCTGTCTTGGAGCGTCCCCTTTCGGAGATGGCCCGGCTGCAGGCGGATCTTCTGAGCGCGGACCCGTGCCTGGTGGCCGGGCGTCTAGAGCTGGCCTTTGGCTGGCTTCACTCCGACCTGGCGGTTTGCACAGCGCTGAGCCAGGCTGTTGCGGCTTCCGAGGAGGAGAAGCGAGGAGCCGCTAGCGCTGCAGCCGATTGTGAGGCGGCGCTGAAAGACGCCAAGGCCGCCCGTGACCGCTGCCAAGTGCTGGTGGGCGATTTGCAGATCCTGCACGACAAGCACGCCGAAGAGGTACGCTGCCGCCAAGCGAAGGAGGAGGGGATGAAGGCCCGGGAGGAAGCCATCAAGAATCGTGATGATGAGCTGGCGGAGCTGGGGAAGAAGCAGGCCGCTGAGCGCACCCGGTTGGAAGAGTTGGAGCGGAACATGGGGACGAGGGAGGCCGATCTTGATGCCAAGGCGCGAGTCATGGCCGAAGACCGTGTGGCCTTCACCGATCTCGAGAAGAGGTCTCGCAAGGCGCTGAAGACACTCTATGAGCGCGGCCTGGAGAGAGCCGCTGGACACCGATGGGGATGGCCCCGCCCAGCTGCTTCCTCTCATGGTGAAGGCACTCGAGGAGGTCGTTGATGGCCTTGGTCCCATGGCGGAGGTAGAAGCTCGCGTCCTGTCTTCAGCCGCACTGACTCGCATCTTCAGCCATCTGCACCTCCGCGACCCTAGCGCTCGCCTTGACGAGCTGCTGGAGCCTGTGGCTGAAAACCACTGCGAAGCCGCCGCCGCGAATGTACAAGGTCAAGTGGAGGCCTTGCTGGGGAGGTTCCATGGATTTGTCTCCGATCCTTTGTCTGGCGACACTACGGGTCCTGCGACTGGTGATGAGGGTGAGAACATTGTTACCCACGAGGGAGCTCCTTCCGCGGGCGATGGTGATATCCAGGGGTGACCTATGGCTACTCTTCTCGTTTCGTTCCTGCGACATGCATCAGGCCTGGTGGAGGCGTTTAGACTTTTCATTTGGTATTGTGAGAACAATATGCTTGTAATATTTGCTTCGAGATTTGGTGATTTCCTTCCTATTTATTTTGCGTTCTGCGTTGGTAGAGCCCGGCCCCGCGCATACCTCAACCGCCATTGGTCCGACCGGAGACCAGGATGGACCAAGAAGTGAGGGGCTACGTGACCAGTTAGGCTCTTGAGTCGCGATGCTCAAGAGTCCCCCTTGACGCGCAAACATCATATAGGGAGAGTTCGTGAGGATAGATTAATGTTCTACGTTGGCAGAGCCTGGCCACGCGCATACCTCAACCGCCATTGGGCCGACCGGAGACTAGGACGGACCAAGGAGTGAGGGGCTACGTGACCAGTTAGGCTCCTGAGTCACGATGCTCAGGAGTCCCCCTTGACGTGCAAACAATTTCCATACCTGCCCTCGCCAAGGCCTTGGGAGGGGCGTGACGCCCAGGTCTGGGGGACCTGGTTGGGTGGCGTGCGCTTGGGCGTGACCCGAGCGCAGCCCCCGTGCCCAGCCCCCTCGTGCGGCTCTCCCGAGGGGAGGCGTTGTGGCGAGGCTGGGTGCTGAGCTCTGTGCTCCCTGAGGTTGGCACGACCGTGGGGCCTCCCTCAGTTGTTTATCACCAGCGCGGAGCATAGTGCTTCCGCTTGTGCACGGGCATAGCCGCTCCTCAGCAGTGTCATCAGCCAGTGCGGAGCATGGTGCTTCCACTTGGGCGTGGGATGCCCCCCCTCCGGGAGGAGCCCTCGGGGCGTGTATAGCCTCGCTCTGACACGTGGCTTTCACGGCAGGGCCGCGAGGTGTCTCTAGGCACTCGTGAGCCAGCGCGGGACTCACGAGGCCCTACCTCAAGGCGGGTTGCGCCTGGTCTTGAGTCTTGGTGACTATATGTCCCTGCAAGGCGGTTAGATGCAAGCACTCTACGTCCTTAGGTCCCGACCCTGGAGCGAGCTCAGCCGCCGCTGGTATGCCAGGTCACGATGCCGTGGCCAAGGCCAGGGAGTGAGGGCTGGAGAGCTAGTGGTGGGCAGCAATCGAGCAGGTGATAACCCTAGGGAGGTTAAGCAGGGAAGGCAAATCAGCTTGGGTAAATGCAGGAAGATACATGCCACCGGGTCCGGCCTGAGCGGCTTGGGGATGACGCAGCCCGAGGGGTGCCCCCAACAAGGTAAGTTGAAGACATAAGCAAAAGGGATACATGCCGTAGGGACAGACCCACGCGGCCTGGGAATAATGCAGCCCGAGGGGCGCTCCCAGCTAAACGAGCTTGGAAGGTGTCACTTGGTTCTGTAGACGAAGTAGAGTTGGTGCAGCTGAAGGAGCGCGTTGAAGAAATGACTCCTCATGAGCCACTAGAGCCCTGAGCCTCGGGAGGCTCTGGGGGCTCGGGAGGTTCCCTAAAGACCGTCTCCATCTCCTCCAGAACGGCGTGGTACCTGGCTTCCTGAGACCCCAGGACGCGTCGCATGTTGTGCTGATAGGACGACACCATGCTCGGCAAGCCAAAAGGCATTCAAACGTAGCTGTGCGGCGGGCCCTCGCAGCGGCCCACACGCGAAGGCCAAAAACGCTCCTCAGATGCGGCCATGTTGAGCCCTGGGACGTCGATGCAGACACACAGCCTAGCATCCTCGCCAGGATGCGGAGCTGCGCCTCGTGGGCGGCTGTCGCAGCACATGGCTCTTGCTTCTTGCAGTTCATGGGTGGTCTTGATGATGTACTCCTGACTGGTGGGCACTCCTTGCCCTATGCTCTCCTGAGGGCCGCATGCCATGAAGCACGCCTCCAAGTGGTGCCCAAGCGCCTCCCTCGTGAGTTTGACAAGGCCCGAGGACCTCCAGAAGAGAGCCCCCGAGCCCTACCAGAGGAGGGCGCCGGGTGTTGGAGATATGCCCTAGAGGCAATCATGTATGATGATATTTCCTATGTGTTTATGAATAAAGATAGCCCTTGGACATTATCAATGATGTGTATCAGCAAGTACGTGACTTGTTTATGGGACTATGCATTGTACGATGACTGTCCTAAAAGGTCCCTAGTCGAAAGGGTTGTGTGGACGCGCAGCCGACTAGACTAGCATATGACGCGGTCGATGGCTTGGTCTCACTAGCCATGGAGCATTGGATGCTAACCGGATAATATGGACTTGGAAGGATCTGGTCGGATTCGACGTAGTCGGATCCGAGTCTAGATAAGGTCCGAGTCGGACAGACCCAACTATGAGACGCATCAATATGTCATCTGTGAGTCTCTAGTACAACATATGTTCTATGTCCTAAGACCTGAGCTGACGCATGTACTCGGGATGGTGACAGGCTTGCTTTAGGCCGACCAAATGCTACTCCGTAACTGGGTAGTTATAAAGGTAGGTTTCGGGTTTCTCCAGACCCATGCTGCGAGACATGGTCAAGCAAGTGGGATTTTCCCCTCCGATCAGGAGAGATATACTCTGGGCCCCTCGTGTGACCCGACCAGGATAAGCATGGCCATGTGACAAGGATTATGTGATAATCCGGTTTATTGTCGGCATCACTGGAACGAGAAAGAGGTCGGGCTAGCACAAGGATGACAGACTCTCCTTGAGCTCGACAACATTATCGTGTGGCAAAAGGAATGGAAGTATGATGTACAGGTTCGCCTAACCAGCTTCATAGTTTGTTTGGTGTTCGGCATGCCTTGCTAGAGGCCGCTACCAACTGTGCAGTTTGGAGGTGATCCGAACTGCGACCAAGCCGACTTGAACCTAAGGGGTCGCGCGCTTACAGGAAGAACCTACGAGGTCGGATCCGAGGACACTGGTCGGATGTGATCCGAACTGTATTCGGATTGTGGCCGAGTAGACTTATGGGCTATAGGGTCCGTGCGAGGCCCAAGTGTTGAGCCCGTGACAGACGCCTATATATAGTGGAGGTGCCGCACACTCACGAGGTTGATCGCTTCGGCGCTGTCACTAGGGTTTGCATGTGTTGCGAATAGACACCTCCACTCACCGCCGATTGTGTGATCGGACCTAGCAGTCCGCCGCACGACGTTCCTCCTGCACGCATGGATACCGTTAGAGGCGGTGCACTTGCGCCGCTCTGGCGAACCTTTACGTGGTAACCAACCACCGGCTGTACAAGGGAGATCACGCGAGGAGGAGACGATCCACGTGGACGCGCTGCCCCAACTCTTCTTCCGCTGCAGGGCACTGCGTGTCTAGTGGTAACGAACTATGATCCATCTCCCGTACCATGTTCTCGGTTTTTCTGTGCATAGGAAAATTTTAATTTGCAGTCGACGCACCCTACCGTAGATCCCAACAGTGGTATCAGAGCCTCTGCTATAGGATTTGGATTCATATCATATGCATATTAGATATGTGGAGGCGATAGATGAGATATGTTGTCATTGATTAGATCAGCTATGTGCACGGTTGATGAGATCAAGTACACATGGGGATCGATGCGGCTATGTTTTTTGATGATCGGAGTCGATGAGGTCGTGACACAACCTTCCCCTACCGGTCGGTATCCGCCATCGGGGTTAACGGTGGAACGTAAATCTGAATCGGGATCACGATGATCGATGAGATCGGTCAGATCAGAGAATTCGGCATGATCGGAGTTCAGATGTGATCTGTGATTTCCGAAAACATCGAGCGCTGCCCCTTTGAACCCCACCCACTAACCGGCTAGCAGGACCGCCATGTGCGTAGCGCCTTGTATTTCGTACATGATCACTCAAACCGGTAGAATGCGATTCTATGCGTAAGTTTGTTTTGCAGGTTTGATGTGAATAGTATGGCTCATGTGTATGTGATGCATGTGTGTAAATTATACATGGCCTGCGTGTCATGTTTGTCAGCCAGCAGGAGCCAAAGTGTTGTCATTATATTGTATAACGACCTGCGTGTCGACTTGTGACTCTATGTAAAATTCATTACTAGTTGTAATAGTTGGATTATAGAGATCAGGTTGGTAGCTTGGCATCCCGGCGTGACAAACAATATGGAGTTCCTAGATGGTCATTGGAGTCAAAGCCGACCTGGAAGAACATGCATGGATGAGCCATACTATTTCACAATATATGTTTTACTTGTGATTGTTATGCTTCTTTGTTTCTATGCATGTTAGAATGGTAGAAAGATCCCTCATGAATATCAAGTAAATTGCCATTCCCGATGTTGCACCTTCACACGTCAAGTACGTCTAGTAGTGGGCTCATAAAATTGGGGTGCTGCCAGGTGTCCTTGAACTGAAGGGTTCATGTCGGACATGGACGTGCACTGCATTAGGTTAACTTGACAAGGCTATCAAAACGGTTTTGGGCCTTGTGGCAAAAGAGGTCGGGAGCCGGGGTATGAGATACCTACCCGACTGACGGGAGTCGTATAGAGATACGATTAGTAAGGAGTTGCTTACATGTTGTCTAGAGGTGATGCTAAAACTCACTAGTCACATGTGTTAGTCGGATCCTGAATCACTGAGAGTTTGCGGAGGGATGCTGACTTCAGTGGGAGTATTTCTGCTTAAGGCTAGAATTACTCTACATAAACACATTGCTTAGTGATTGCATATTTTTCTGTTATAGATCAATGGCACCACCTGCTCAACACAACTTTGCATTGAAATCAATTCTGGAAAAGGATAAACTGAATGGAACAAACTTTACCACATGCTATAGAAATTTGAGAATTGTTCTCAAGCATGATAAAAAGGAACATGTTCTAGAGGATCCGCTTCCAGAGGAACCTGCCGACAATGCTAGTACCACAACCAAGAACGCCTACTAGAAACTCGTTGATGAATCAAACGAGATCAGCTGCCTCATGCTGGCTTCTATGGAGCCCGATTTGTAGTAGCATTTCAAAGACATTGGGGCTTTCGATATGATCGAGAGTTGATACGTCTCCAACGTATCTATAATTTTTGATTGCTCCATGCTATGTTATCTACTGTTTTGGTCAATATTGGGCTTTATTATCCACTTTTATATTATTTTTGGGACTAACCTATTAACCGGAGGCCCAGCCCAAAATTGATGTTTTTGCCTATTTCAGTGTTTCAAAGAAAAGGAATATCAAACGGAGTCAAAACAGAACGAAATCAACTGGAGAAGTTATTTTTGGAAGGGAAGCTACCGGATGGACTTGGACCCCACGTCAGGAGCCAAGGGAGGTGCTCACGAGGGTGGGGGTGCGCCCCCTAGGGCGCGCCCCTGCCTCGTGGGGCCCCCGAAGCTCCACCGACGTACTTCCTGCACCCATATATACTCACGTACCCTAAAACTTCTAGAACAGACAACAGATCGGGAGTTCCGCCGCCAGAAGCCTCCGTAGCCACCGAAAACGAATCTACACCCGTTCCGGCACCCTGCCGGAGGGGTCAATCCCTCTCCGGTGGCCATCTTCATCATCCCGGTGCTCTCCATGACGAGGAGGGAGTAGTTCTCCCTTGGGGCTGAGGGTATGAACCAGTAGGTATGTGTTTGATCTCTCTCTCGTGTTCTTGAGGTGATACGATCTTGATGTATCGCGAGCTTCGCTATTATATTTGGATCCTATGATGTTTTCTCCCCCCTCTAATCTCTTGTAATGAATTGAGTTTCCCCTTTGAAGTAATCTTATTGGATTGAGTCTTTAAAGATTTGAGAACACTTGATGTATGTCTTGCCATGCGTATCTATGGTGACAATGGGATACCACGTGATTCACTTGATGTATGTTTTGGTGATCAACTTGTGGGTTCCGCCCATGAACCTATGCATAGGGTTGGCACATGTTTTCGTGGTGATTCTCTGGTAGAACTTTGGGGCACTCTTTGAGGTTCTATGTGTTTGTTGAATAGATGAATTTGAGATTGTGTGATGCATATCGTATAATCATTCCCATGGATACTTGAGGTGACATTGGAGTATCTAGGTGACATTAGGGTTTTGGTTGATTTGTGCCTTAAGGTGTTATTCTAGTACGAACTCTAGGGCTGTTTGTGACACTTATAGGAATAGCCCAATGGATTGATTTGAAAGAATAACTTTGAGGTGGTTTCGTACCCTACCATAATCTCTTCGTTCGTTCTCCGCTATTAGTGACTTTGGAGTGACTCTTTGTTGCATGTTGAGGGATGGTTATGTGATCCAATTATGTTATTATTGTTGAGAGGACTTGCACTAGTGAAAGTATGAACCCTAGGCCTTATTTCCTAGCATTGCAATACCATTTACGCTCACTTTTATCATTAGTTACCTTGCTGTTTTTATATTTTCAGATTACAAATACCTTTATCTACTATCCATATACCACTTGTATCACCATCTCTTCGCCGAACTAGTGCACCTATACAAATTGCCATTGTATTGGGTGTGTTGGGGACACAAGAGACACTTTGTTATTTGGTTGCAGGGTTGCTTGAGAGAGACCATCTTCATCGTACGCCTCCTACCGATTGATAAACCTTAGGTCATCCACCTGAGCGAAATTTGCTACTGTCCTACAAACCTCTGCACTTGGAGGCGCAACAACGTCTACAGGAAGAAGGTTGTGTAGTAGACATCAAGCTCTTTTCTGGTGCCGTTGCCGGGGAGGTTAGTGCTTGAAGTTATATCTTTAGATCTTGCAATCGAGTCTTTTAGTTTCTTGTTTTATCACTAGTTTAGTTTATAAAAGAAAACTATAAAAAAATGGAATTGAGTTTGTCTCATATGCTTCACCTTTTTAATATCTTTCGTGAGTATGATGGAAAAGATAATTGTGCTCAAGTGCTAGAAGAAGAAATCTATAAAATGTTTGGCACTAAATATTTGAATGATGAGCATTATTGCAATGTTGTTAGTATGACTTCCTTGAATATCCATGATGCTAATGATATGCAAATCCACAAGCTTCGGGAAGCTATGTTTGATGAATATGATATTTTTTGTCCCCCAAGTTTTGATGAGCAAATTTATTATGATGAAAGCATGCCCCCTATCTATGATGATTATTGTGATGACATGTATGCTTTAAAGAATAATGATAACCATGAAACTTGTCATCTTGATCTTAATTTTCAATCACATGATAGTTATTTCGTTGAGTTTGCTCCCACTATTCTTCATGACAAGAATTTTGCTTGTGTGGAGAGTAGTAAAATTTCTATATTTGTAGATCATGAAAAGAATGCTTTAGGTGCTGGTTATATTGTTGAATTCATTCATGATGCTACTGAAAATTATTATGAGGGGGGAATATATGCTTGTAGGAATTGCAATAATATCAAGTTTCCTCTCTATGTGCTTAATGTTTTGAAGTTATGCTTGTTTTACCTTCCTATGCAAGTTGATTATTATTCACATAAGTTGTTTGCTCACAAAATCCCTATGCATAGGAAGTGGGTTAGACTTAAATGTGCTAGTCATATTTTTCATGATGCTCTCTTTATGTTACAGTTCTTATCTTTTATGTGAGCATCATTGAAATCATCATGCCTAGCTAGGGGCGTTAAAGGATAGCGCTTGTTGGGAGGCATACCAATTTTATTTTTGTTCCTTGCTTTTTGATCCTTTTTAGTAATATATAATGCATATAGCCTCTGTTTAGATGTGGTTTTTTGTTTTAATTAGTGTTTGTGCCAAGTAGAACCTTTGGGAAGACTTGGGTGAAGTCTTTATGATCATGCTGTAAAAAACAGAAACTTTAGCGCTCACGAGAATTGCTGCCATTTTTTATTGGAGAGTGATATTTAGTTAATTCTTTTTGAAGATGATTAATAGATAAATTCATCAGGTCGAGCAAATTATTTGAGAATTTTATGAGTTACATAAGTATACGTTTGATCCAGATTACTACAGACTGTTCTGTTTTTGACAGATTCTGTTTTCGATGTGTTGTTTGCTTATTTTGATGTGTCTATGGCTAGTAAAATAGTTTATAAACCAAAAAGAAGTTGGAATACAGTAGTTTTAACACCAATATAAATAAATAATGAGTTTATTACAGTACCTTGAAGTGGTGTTTTGTTTTCTTTCGCTAACAGAGCTCACGAGTTTTCTGTTAAGTTTTGTGTTGTGAAGTTTTCAAGTTTTGGGTAAGGATTCGATGGACTATGGAATAAGGAGTGGAAATATCCTAAGCTTGGGTATTCCCAAGACACCCCAAGGTAATATTCAAGGACAAACAAGATCCTAAGCCTGGGGATGCCCCGGAAGGCATCCCCTCTTTCGTCTTCGTTCATCGGTAACTTTACTTGGACCTATATTTTTATTCACCACATGATATGTGTTTTGCTTGGAGCGTCAATTTATTTTGTTATGATTTGCTTGCTGTTATTTATAACAATGTTTTGAATATTTTATTTAAATAAAAGTGGCATTGATAGCCTTTACTATGCCTATTTTAGAAGTCCACATGTTGCTGTCTGAAAACAGAAAGTTTACCGATGTTGCAATAATTCCCTAGAAAATTCAGAATGTGATAAAATGTTGAAACCTTTTGCATATTAGGCTCTGATGAATTTACTATAGTGGTAATTTTCTTTCATAATTTTTGGATCTAGGGAAGTATGGATGTTGCAGCATTCTTTACAGACTATCCTGTTTAGGCAGATTGCTGTTATATTTGCATTGTTTGCATATGTTTGCTTCTTTAATGGTTCTATTTGAGGATAGGACTATTAAATATGCAGAGGCATTTAGTATGCAATGTTGAATAATAATTTTAGTTATTTGCTACAGTAGAGTATAATAAGGTTTTTGCAATGGTTTATACTAACTTATCTCACGAGTCCTTGTTGAGTTTTGTGTGGATGAAGCTTTTGCGATTTAGGGAGACCGTGATATGAGAGGAATTAAGGAGAGACAAAAGCTCAAGCTTGGGGATGCCCATGGCATCCCAAGATAATATTTCAAGAAGTCTCAAGAATCTAAGCTTGGGGAGGCCCCGGTTGGCATCCCACCTTTCTTCTTCAAGAACTATCGGTTAGTTTCGGTTGATCCTAAGTTTTTGCTTCTTCACATAATGTTTGCTATTCTTAGAATATAATTTTCTTTTGCTTTGCTTGTTGTTTGAATAAAATACCAAGATATGAAATTATTAAATGTTAGAGAGTCTTGACGTAGTTGCATAGTTATTCAACTACTCATTGATCTTCACTTATATCTTTCCGAGTAGTTTGTTGTTTGCTCTAGTACTTCACTTATATCTTTTAGAGCATGGTGGTAGTTTCATTTTGAATAAATATATGAACTCTCATGCTTCACTTAGATTATTTTGAGAGTATTAATAGCATGGTAATTTTCTTAAAATCCTAATATGCTTGGTATGCAAGATTAATAATAAAACTTTCTTATGAGTGTGTTGAGTACTAAGAAAATTTTGATGCTTGATGATTGTTTTGAGATATGGAGGTAATAATATCGAAGTCATGCTAGTTGAGTAGTTGTGAAATTGAGAAATACTTGTGTTGAAGTTTGCAAGTCCCGTAGCATGCACGTATGGTAAACATTATGCAACAAATTTGAAACATGAGGTGTTATTTGATTGTCCTCCTTATGAGTTGCGGTCGGGGACGAGCGATGGTCTTTTCCTACCAATCTGTCCCCCTAGGAGCATGCACGTAGTGCCGAGGTTTTTGATGACTTGTAGATTTTTGCAATAAGTATGTGCGTTCTTTATGACTAATGTTGAGTCCATGGATTATACGCACTCTCACCCTTCCATCCTTGCTAGCCTCTTCGGTACCGTGCATTGCCCTTTCTCACATTGAGAGTTGGTGCAAACTTCACCGGTGCATCCAAAACCCATGATATGATACGCTCTTTCACACATAAACCTCCTTATATCTTCCTCAAAACAGCCACCATACCTACCTATTATGGCATTTCCATAGCCTTTCCGAGATATATTGCCATGCAACTTTCCATCATTCCGTTCATCATGACACATTCATCATTGTCATATTGCTTAGCATGATCATGTAGTTGACATAGTATTTGTGGCAAAGCGACCGTTCATAATTCTTTCATACATGTCACTCTTGGTTCATTGCATATCCCGGTACACCACCGGAGGCATTCATATAGAGTCATCTTTGTTCTAGTATCGAGTGGTAATCATTGAGTTGTAAATAAATAGAAGTGTGATGATCATCGTTTTCTAGAGCATTGTCCCAAGTGAGGAATAAAAAAAAGAGGAAGGCCATAAAAAAAGAAAAGGCCCAAAAAAATGATAGAAAAAGAGAGAAGGGACAATGTTACTATCCTTTTTCCACAATTGTGCTTCAAAGTAGCACCATGATCTTCATAGTAGAGAGTCTCTCATGTTATCACTTTCATATACTAGTGGGAATTTTTCATTATAGAACTTGTCTTGTATATTCCAACAATGGGCCTCCTCAAGTGCCCTAGGTCTTCGTGAGCAAGCAAGTTGGATGCACACCCACTAGTTTCTTTTGTTGAGCTTTCATACATTTATAGCTCTAGTGCATCCGTTGCATGGCAATCCCTACTCCTTGCATTAACATCAATCGGTGGGCATCTCCATAGCTTATTGATTAGCCTCGTTGATGTGAGACTTTCTCCTTTTTGTCTTCTCCACATAACCCCCATCATTATATTCTATTCCACCCATAGTGCTATATCCATGGCTCGCGCTCATGTATTGCGTGAAGTCTTATGAGTTTGAGATTACTAAAGTATGAAACAATTGCTTGGATTTTAATCGGGGTTGTGCATGATGAGAGCATTCTTGTGTGACAAAAATGGAGCATGACTAAACTATATGATTTTGTAGGGATGAACTTTCTTTGGCCATGTTATTTTGAGAAGACATAATTGCTTAGTTAGTATGCTTGAAGTATTATCATTTTTATGTCAATATGAACTTTTGTCTTGAATCTTTCGGATATGAACATTCATAACACAATTAAGAAGAATTACATTGAAATTATGCCAAGTAGCACTCCGCATCAAAAATTCTGTTTTTATCATTTGCCTACTCGAGGATGAGCAGGAATTAAACTTGGGGATGCTTGATACGTCTCGAAAGTATCTATAATTTTTGATTGCTCCATGCTATGTTATCTACTGTTTTGGGAAATATTGGGCTTTATTATACACTTTTATATTATTTTTGGGACTAACCTATTAACCGGAGGCCCAGTCCAGAATTGCTGTTTTTGCCTATTTCAGTGTTTCGAAGAAAAGGAATATCAAACGGAGTTGAAACGGAACGAAATCAACTAGAGAATTTATTTTTGGAAGGAAAGCTACCAGATGAACTTGCACCCCAAGGCAATATTCAAGGACAACCAAGAGCCTAAGCTTGGGGATGCCCCGGAAGGCATCCCCTCTTTCGTCTTCGTTCATCGATAACTTTACTTGGAGCTATATTTTTATCACCACATGATATGTGTTTTGCTTGGAGCGTCAATTTATTTTGTTAGGATTTGCTTGCTGTTCTTTATAACAATGTTTTGCATCTTTTATTTCAATAAAAGTGGCATTGATAGCCTTTACTATGCCTATTTTAGAAGTCCACATGTTGCTGTTTGAAAACAGAAAGTTTACCGCTGTTGCAATAATTCCCTAGAAAATTCAGAATGTGATAAAATGTTGAAACCATTTTCATATTAAGCTCTGATAAATTTACTATGGTGGGAATTTTCTTTCATAATTTTTGGTGCTAGGGAAGTATGGATGTTGCAGCATTCTTTAGAGACTATCCTGTTTAGGCAGATTGCTGTTATGTTTGCATTATTTGCATATGTTGGCTTCTTTAATGATTCTATTTGAGGATAGGACTATTAAATATGCAGAGGTATTTAGTATTCAATGTTGAATAATAATTTTAGTGATTTGCTACAGTAGAGTATGATAAGGTTTTTGCAATGGTTTATACTAACTTATCTCACGAGTTCTTGTGAGTTTTGTGTGGATGAAGCTTTTGAGATTTAGGGAGACCGTGATATGAGAGGAATTAAGGAGACACAAAAGCTCAAGCTTGGGGACGCCCAAGGCATCCCAAGATAATATTTCAAGAAGTCTCAAGCATCTAAGCTTGGGGAGGCCCCGGTTGGCATCCCACCTTTCTTCTTCAACAACTATCGGTTAGTTTCGGTTGATCCTAAGTTTTTGCTTCTTCACATAATGTTTGCTATTCTTAAAATATCATTTTCTTTTGCTTTGCTTGCTGTTTGAATAAAATACCAAGATCTGAAATTATTAAATGTTAGAGAGTCTTCACGTAGTTTCATAATTATTCGACCACTCATTGATCTTCACTTATATCTTTCGGAGTAGTTTGTTGTTTGCTATAGTACTTCACTTATATCTTTTAGAGCATGGTGGTAGTTTTATTTTGAAGAAATATATGAACTCTCATGATTCACTTAGATTATTTTGAGAGTCTTAATAGCATGGTAATTTTCTTAAAATCCTAATATGCTTGGTATGCAAGATTAATAATAAAACTTTCTTATGAGTGTGTTGAATACTAAGAAAAGTTTGATGCTTGATGATTGTTTTGAGATATGGAGGTAATAATATCAAAGTCATGCTAGTTGAGTAGTTGTGAAATTGAGAAATACTTGTGTTGAAGTTTGCAAGTCTCGTAGCATGCACGTATGGTAAATGTTATGCAACAAATTTGAAACATGAGGTGTTATTTGATTGTCCTCGTTATGAGTGGCGCTCGGGGACGAGCGATGGTCTTTTCCTACCAATCTATCCCCCTAGGAGCATGCGCTTAGTGCCGATGTTTTTGATGACTTGTAGATTTTTGCAATAAGTATGTGAGTTCTTTATGACTAATGTTGAGTCCATGGATTATACGCACTCTCACCCTTCCATCCTTGCTAGCCTCTTCGGTACCGTGCATTGCCCTTTCTCACATTGAGAGTTGGTGCAAACTTCGCCGGTGCATCCAAACCCCGTGATATGATACGCTCTTTCACACATAAACCTCCATATATCTTCCTCAAAACAGCCGCCATACCTACCTATTATGGCATTTCCATAGCCATTCCGAGATATATTGCCATGCAACTTTCCATCATTCTGTTCATCATGAAACATTCATCATTGTCATATTGCTTAGCATGATCATGTAGTTGACATAGTATTTGTGGCAAAGCGACCGTTCATAATTCTTTCATACATGTCACTCTTGGTTCATTGCATATCCCGGTACACCGCCGGAGGCATTCATATAGAGTCATCTTTGTTCTAGTATCAATCTGTAATCATTGAGTTGTAAATAAATAGAAGTGTGATGATCATCATTTTCTAGAGCATTGTCCCAAGTGAGGAATAAAAAAAAGAGAAAGGCCATAAAAAAGAAAAGGCCCAAAAAATGAGAGAAAAAGAGAGAAGGGACAATGTTACTATCCTTTTACCACACTTGTGCTTCAAAGTAGCACCATGATCTTCATAGTAGAGAGTCTCTCATGTTATCACTTTCATATACTAGTGGGAATTTTTCATTATAGAACTTGGCTTGTATATTCCAACAATGGGCCTCCTCAAGTGCCCTAGGTCTTCATGAGCAAGCAAGTTGGATGCACACCCACTAGTTTCTTTTGTTGAGCTTTCATACATTTATAGCTCTAGTGCATCTGTTGCATGGCAATCCCTACTCCTTGCATTAACATCAATCGGTGGGCATCTCCATAGCCCATTGATTAGCCTCGTTGATGTGAGACTTTCTCCTTTTTGTCTTCTCCACATAACCCCCCTCATTATATTCTATTCCACCCATAGTGCTATATCCATGGCTCATGCTCATGTATTGCATGAAGGTTTATTAGTTTGAGATTACTGAAGTATGAAACAATTGCTTGGCTTGTCATCTGGGTTGTGCATGATGAGAGCATTCTTGTGTGACGAAAATGGAGCATGACTAAACTATATGATTTTATAGGGATGAACTTTCTTTGGCCATGTTATTTTGAGAAGACATAATTACTTAGTTAGTATGCTTGAAGTATTATCATTTTTATGTCAATATGAACTTTTGTCTTGAATCTTTCGGATATGAACATTCATACCACAATTAAGAAGAATTACATTGAAATTATGCCAAGTAGCACTCCGCATCAAAAATTCTGTTTTTATCATTTACCTACTCGAGGATGAGCAGGAATTAAGCTTGGGGATGCTTGATACGTCTCCAACGTATCTATAATTTTTGATTGCTCCATGCTATGTTATCTATTATTTTGGGCAATATTGAGCTTTATTATCCACTTCTATATTATTTTTGGGACTAACCTATTAACTGGAGGCCCAGCCCAGAATTGCTGGTTTTGCCTATTTCAGTGTTTCGAAGAAAAGGAATATCAAACGGAGTTGAAATGGAATGAAATCAACTGGAGAAGTTATTTTTGGAAGGAAAGCTACAGGATGGACTTGGACCCCACGTCAGGAGCCAAGGGAGGTGCTCACGAGGGTGAGGGGTGCCCCCTGCCTCTTGGGGCCCCCGAAGCTCCACCGACGTACTTCCTGCACCCATATATACTCAATTACCCTAAAACTTCTAGAACAGATAATAGATCGGGAGTTCCGCCGCCAAAAGCCTCCGTAGCCACCAAAAACCAATCTAGACCCATTCCAGCACCCTGCCGGAGGGGGAAATCCCTCTCCGGTGGCCATCTTCATCATCCCGGTGCTCTCCATGACGAGGAGGGAGTAGTTCTCCCTCGGGGCTGAGGGTATGTACAAGTAGCTATGTGTTTGATATCTCTTTCTCTCTCTCTCTCTCTCTCTCTCTCTCGTGTTCTTGAGGTGATACGATCTTGATGTATCACGGGCTTTACTATTATATTTGGATCCTATGATGTTTTCTCCCCCACTACTCTCTTGTAATAAATTGAGTTTCCCCTTTGAAGTAATCTTATCGGATTGAGTCTTTAAAGATTTGAGAACACTTGATGTATGTCTTGCCGTGCGTATCTGTGGTGATAATGGGATACCACATGATTCACTTGATGTATGTTTTGGTGATCAACTTGCGGGTTCCGCCGATGAACCTATGCATAGGGGTTGGCACACGTTTTCGTCTTGACTCTCCGGTAGAATCTTTGGGGCACTCTTTGAAGTACTTTGTGATGGTTTGAATAGATGAATCTGAGATTGTGTGATGCATATCGTATAATCATACCCACGGATACTTGATGTGACATTGGAGTATCTAGGTGACATTAGGGTTTTGGTTGATTTGTGTCTTAAGGTGTTATTCTAGTAAGAACTCTAGGGCTGTTTGTGACACTTATAGGAATAGCCCAACGGATTGATTGGAAAGAATATCTTTGAGGTGGTTTCATACCCTACCATAATCTCTTCGTTCGTTCTCCTCTATTAGTGACTTTGGAGTGACTCTTTGTTGCATGTTGAGGGATAGTTATGTGATCCAATTATGTTATTATTGTTGAGAGGACTTGCACTAGTGAAAGTATGAACCCTAGGCCTTATTTCCTAGCATTGCAATACCGTTAGCGCTCACTTTTGTCATTAGTTACCTTGCTGTTTTTATATTTTCAGATTACAAATACCTTTATCTACTATCCATATACCACTTGTATCACCATCTCTTCGCCAAACTAGTGCACCTATACAATTTACCATTGTATTGGGTGTGTTGGGGACACAAGAGACTCTTTGTTATTTGGTTGCAGGGTTGCTTGAGAGAGACCATCTTCTTCCTACACCTCCTACGGATTGATAAACCTTAGGTCATCCACTTTAGGGAAATTTGCTACTGTCCTACAAACCTCTGCACTTGGAGGCCCAACAACGTCTACAAGAAGAAGGTTGTGTAGTAGACATCAAGAGTCTCAAGAGCATGTTTCAGGTGCAGGCTAGGACCAAAAGGTTCAACGTCTTGCGATTTTTGATGGATTGTAAGCTGAAGGAAGGTGATCCACTGAGCCCGCATGTGGTCAAGATGATCGGATATGTGCAAGCTTTGGATTGGTTGGGCTTCTCTCTCTTGGATGAGCTGGCTACTGATGCAGTTCTGGGTTCTCCTCCGCCCAACTATGGGATGTTCATCTCGAACTATCATATGCATGGTATGGATAAGAAGCTCACTGAATTGCATGGGATGCTCAAAGTGGCAGAGTAGGATATTCAGAAAGGCACACATCAAGTGTTGATGGTGAAGAAATCGGCTAAATTCAAGAAGAGTTGGTCCAAGAAAAAGGATAAGGCAAAGGGCACGGAGACGGTAACCTCTGCCACTGGGCCGAAGTCTGGACCGGACTCAAAGACGATTTGCTATCATTGCAAGGAAACTGGTCACTCGAAGAGGAACTCACTACAAAAAAATACACTTCCGTGATGATACGTGTTTGTCACAGTAGGTCGCTTTTTTGTGATGCATGTACATCCATGACAAATTTATGACAGAATCAAGATAGTCATACCTGTGCTGTCTTAGAAGTGTTCCATGACATTACCAAAATTATCATCACGGAAGTGTCCACTTCCATGACGATAAATCACGTGTCACAGAAGTGCTTTCGTCAAGGGTGACCGACATGTGGCATCCACCGTAACGGAACGCCGGTAAGCTATCGGGTCGGGTTTGGGATCCGTTAACAGCCCCGACCAATGGGGATTTTCCACGTGCAAAATCATCATTGGCTAGAGGAAACATGTGTCGGCTCATCGTCGGGACAGATGTCATCCACTCACTGGACAGAAGGCGCCTATGATACGTCGACACGTGGCACGGCCCAACAAGTTTGAATGGGCCGGCCCAACTAAAGGCCCACAAGATTTAGCGGACCATAATGGGCCGGCCCAGCTAAAGGCCCACGAGATTTTGTGGACCATAATGGGCTGGCCCAGCTAAAGGCCCACAAGATTTCGCAGGCCATAATGGGCCGGCCCAGGTAAAGGCCCACAAGATTTTCGTGTGCCATAATAGGCCAACCCAGGTAAAGGCACACGGTGACTCTAGCCCATAATGAACAGTAATTTTCTTTATACCCCTTAACGATGCGTGATTTACAAGGGCCGTTTCCAGCCCATGTTAGCTTTCGGCCTATTGACGGCCCATACGTTCTTGGGCTCCTTTTCGGCCCTCGATTACTTCCGGCCCGTTACTGGCCTGTTCCCCTAATGGGCCAAATTCGGCCCATGGCAAGAGTCGGCCCATTACTGGCATGTTCCACTAATGGGCCAAATTCGGCCCATGGCAAGAGTCAGCCCGTTACTGGCCTGTTACCCTAATGGGCCAAATTCGGCCCATGGCAAGAGTCAGCCCGTTTCTGGCCTGTTAACCCGTTGCGCCGTTTCCAACCCGTCCTATATTCTGGCCCATTAACGACCCGTTATGCCTGTGAAAGAATTAAGCCTTTGTTGTCCTACGACCTGTTAACGGCCTGTTACCGTGCTGGGCCGATACCAATTACGCCCGATTATGGCCCATGTAGACCCATTTATCCGACGGCCTGAGGCCCACCGATTACAGGCCCATTTATCGACGGCCCGTAGGAGACCCATGGATCCTATGGCCCTTATATGGACCATGGTAGTTGCGGCGACTAGCAAACCAAGGAAAAAGAAGACTAGGAAATAAATAAGGCTGAAGCTAACGCTAGGCTATTAAGGCGATTGCACAGATTACATCCACTCGGCATCAAAGATCGCCACCAGTGCAAATATAGGGAACACCCTACACTATACAAAAATGGCTTGCTGTTTTCTTCAGGCGGTGGCTGCACGTTAAGAATAAATTTTGTATCGCACCAAAACAAATTACAACTATATAACAAAAGGAAGGTTCGCATAAAACTTAACAGTCTAGCAGATAAATGCACCACCAGAAGTTCAGAAGCTCAGTTCATTTGACCTGACTGTTAAGTTTTCATGCTGTATTGTCCGATGGAGCACCATAACCCTCGCCTTCATTTCCCCTAGGGTCCTGAACAACATAGCAAATATCTGATAATCTGGTTTCAAAACCATGCATATCTTGATGACATTGAGCAATGTTTCTCCTTGTTTCACAAAGGGTCTCTGTTAGGGAATGGACTTGTGTTTGGAGCGCAGATACAACATTGCTTTGAGCTTGCATATCTTGATCATGAGGCAGTTTGGATGATATTGCCTTAACAACCAACCCAGTATTACGCAGGAACGTGCTTTTGGCACTGTTAGTGGACAGGTACTGACCCACTGCAGCAAGAGCTGACATTGCGGTTATAGTTGCCTCGCCACCTTCAGAAGGTGGCGGTTCCACCATTTTTTCCATAGATCGCTGAAAAGTTGAGGTTTTACATTAGTAGTACCAGAACAGAAGATATTAAGGAGGCATCAAAACCAAACAAATTAGCTTTGGTCTATATACAGAACTTATTCTGGTGAACCCATGTAAAATATTAGTTGTATTTAATTGCAAAGTACATAATAAAACCAGGTTCCAAACATATGACCATGTACCATCGCTAATGTATTGTCTATTTCTTCACATTGTATTGAGGGCTAAGGATAAAGAGATGAAGTTTATAATACGGTAAGCATAGTATGACGTCATTCATATCACAAAACAATCGAGAACAGACAAACATGCAATTGTAATGTTCTGTGGGCAAGTCCAGCACGGAACTAGATTACGGGTCAAGATCAAAGGAACATCACTCCTCTCTTTTAAACCTTGTAAGGTGCAATGATACGCTAAGACAATTGTGTATAAAATTGAAAATATTAATAGACATTGCCTGCGAACCATGCAGTTCAAGGCACAAGTCAGAGTAAGTAGTAGTTAAAAGGCATGAGGATTAAGGACTTACAACAGCGGCTTTGACTGGTGTAGTCATGCCCTTCTTCTTGCTGGTGTGATAGTCCTTGAAGATTTCCACAACATTTGGTTCAGGTACTTTTTGGTCCTTGCGGGGTTTCCTCTGCATTTGGAACAAGTCAATATAGATCTGATAATATGGTACATCGAAAAGAGTGAAACAACAGCTAATTACAAGAGCCTCGCAGTGTGCAATATAGCTACGAGATCCTGTCATCTGTTGGAATTTTACTTTCATACGGTTGGCCTTGTTCTTTGAACAGTTCACCTACAAGAAGATAGATTTGTGTGGCACATGCATAAATAGGACTTCAACATGTGATCTTATGACATATATATAACGTACCTGATACTTCAGATCAGACCAGTGTTTAACAAGGCCTCTCCAGTCTTCATCAGATATATTTTCCACTTGAGATGTTTGGGCAAGTTCACTGTTAGCGTTGCCTTCAAAGTGAGTTTTCCTCAAGTTATACCGATACTGTCGCAGAGCAGACATGCAAACATGGGTGCAAGCTTGTCTGGTTGCATCATCTTGGCTATCCAACTTGAACCTCATCTATTGAAAATTATGGGAGTCTCATTATCAGCAACCTAGAAAGTATTGGACAGAGCAAGACGATATTACTAGTTTCCATACATAACCATACTTACAGATAAATGGTCGAGGAAGATGTTGAACTGGGTTTCGTCTTTGTCATTCCTGTACTGAATCCATGTTGGGAGGATACGTACATGACACCTAACAGCAACCGCTGCCTCTGATACTAACTTGGCTGACTCTGTAGCATCACGTGGCCTTTTTAAACCTGCCTCAAAACGGATCTCCATTCTTCCTCCTCTAGATTTAGTTAACCTATCGAGCATTATCCCTGATGTTTGTTTCCTCTTGCGCCTAGGTGCTAGTCCAACAACAAACATAGGAAGTGTTAGTGTACATCAAACTGTGAGACTACATATAAAGAAGCATGCAACTGTAACTTGACTCCAGCAACTACCTTCTTGCTATTGAAGCTCACAAGGTTCATTTGATATTGCCAACTTGTCTTGTGTCAAGAGTGCTTGGGAAGTACTGTCAGGTGGAAAGGGAGCTTGGGAACGTGCTGCTAGCTCAGTTGACGCATGAGTACGTCGTGCAGCTAGTAGTACTATGGTAGGTGTTGCAAGAACTAGGGCTGTCTCTACTTGTTTGGTGGCAGCTATTTGTTTCTGTTTGTCTTTTTTGCAACACGTGTAGCATGGGATGCCGTGTTTGTAGAATTTTCTGCTGGACTTTGACCTTCTATTGCACCATTAGTACCAGCAAAATTTGCAGGATTCATCCGCTTCTCATTCCCTGCCATTCTGTGTTTCTTCCTCTTTCTCTATGCCATGTTAAGTCAAGCCGACAAGAAAAACGAATAACAATTTAGTTCTTCAGAACAAATTGATGCGTGATGCAAATGAACTGAACTTTGATGTTAGACAACCACATGATAGGAGGATGTAATATGTATGAAAAACAGGACGGAAGAGATAACCAGAACTATGATGTGTAAACTAAGAAGAAGACATTTCACCAAATTATAAGCAATGCAATGGAAGGTAGACAACATATGAAAGATGCTACAAATATCGCTCTGCCAAGTTAACAGTGTCTCATCATAAATGGCGTTTAAACAAATGTGAAGCAGTACAAGAAATAAATCATATGCAAGATGCAAACAACATCACACTATCATGTTAGAGGTCTCTCGTCATTAGTGCCATTGCATATTCACAACAATGCATATTTACAGCTTATGATGTGTAAACTAAGGAGAAGGCATTTCAACAAATTAGAAGCAATGAAAGCTAGACACCATATGAAAGATGCAACGAATATCACTCTACCAAGTTAAAACGGTCTCGTCATAAGTGCCATTTCAACAAATTAGTAATACAAGCTAGAAAAGAATGTGAGATGTAACCTATATCACACTCCGAAGTCAAACGTGTCTTATGATAAGTGATTGTTGCAGGTTACACAACAGTAGTAATTTGATGTAAGAACATGGTGTGATAGACAAATATTGTATGTTCTAGAAACAGGAACACGTGTCTTATTCAAGTATAATGTGTAAAGTAAGCAGATGGAATTCAACAAAATTAGAAGCAATACAAGCTACACATCACACATAACATGCAACCACATATAACAGTGCCAAGTTAGAGGGAGCACTGGTGATGCTGCACTAGGGGAGACGTGCTCATCATAGACACAGCTTTGTTGAGTGTCTATGCATGTGTTGTCTTGGAAATCATCTTGGGGGTGTGGAGGAGTAGAAACTGTAGAGGCCCTCCGTTCGGAAGGAGCACCTTTATCCGCTGCCTTGCTAACTTCCTTCCGCTTTATTGATTTTGAATTGTCAAGTAAAACCGACAAGAAAAAGCAATAAAATTCTCTCTTCAGAACTCATTCATGCATGATACTAACAATCACTACTTTGATGTAAGGCAAACACATGATATCTCGACGTTTATCGTCGTGTGCGAGGCCTTCCTCTGCATCAAGCCCCACTTTGGCTTATGGTTGAAGACCTTCAATGTCAAGCCGAAGGTTGTGGGCGGCCGCCAGGCGGAGTGCGGAGGCGCCATGGTGGGCAACATGCCCAATGTTACATGGCTTTAGGGCTCCTTTGTGGAAACCATAAAGGGGTGGCAATCGGGGTGGTTCTACATCACCGAGCCGCGTGACCCTGCATGGGCAGCGGCCCCCAAGTTCCGATCTGGCATCCCCATGTGGCTTACCTCCTGGAAAGAGAAGGGCCTATCCTGGGGTAGTTCGGGAGAGCTGACCGGGATCCAAACATGTATTCAAAACATGGTGAGCAAGATGCTCAAACTCGTCAACGTAGTCCAGGTCATGCTCCACCGTCTGATCCTCCCGTGCCAACAACGGGACTTCAACTTGTGGGAGTTCGACCCCGCGCAGCACTGAACTCTGAATAGGCTCTTCGACACAACTCACGAAGATGCCTGGAGGGTGCTGTTCAAAAGCGCCGAGGTCCCTCCTCCCATTACTGAGGATCGCGGATTCAGCGCAAAGCGCCAAGCCAATGTGGTAAGCTGCTTTACCTTTCACGGGATACTTATCTTTTATAGATTGACTCCATGCGGGATCTAAACTCCCGTACCTTTGACAGGACTGGAAGGAGATGGCCGGACAGATCGACTGTCTGGCTCCTTGCCCGAAGGCCCAGCGGACGCTCTTCTGGCGAAGATGCTGACTCCAGCTCCTTATACGGTGCCGGAGAAGAGTTCCCGATGCCAGGCGTCGTCGGACTCTCCGTCCGATGACTCTGTGGTGCACTCCTCCCCCGAAGACGAGGAAGAAGAAGAAGCTCCCCCTCCAGCTGGGGGAGATAAGAAAAGGAAGGCTCCCCAACTGGGGGGGCCGAAGGGTCCAAGAAGGGAAGGACTCTCCTTCCGGATAGTTCCACCGCCGCCGACGAAGGCGAAGACGAGTGGTTGCCTAGGGCCAAGCCCCTGGGGAGATTGTAAGTATTCGGATACAAGAGTAACTCATAGCATTGCTTTGTCGCACTGCTTTCCCTAAGGCCGAACATAATTATGCAGGCCACCACGATCCAGTATCGATGTATCATCGGACGGCTCCCTGGGCTCGTCGGACATGGATAGCGATCCAGTCCCGACCGCCACCTCCCCTCATCCTGCTGACGCCGAGGTGCTGTCTCAAGAGGCACCGGGTCGAGGGAGACAGTCCCAGAGGCGCCTCAAGGCGACCTTCCGAACTCCAGGAGCTGAGGGGATGGGGCCCCTGAGAGCTCCGAGTTCGTCTCTCAGCCGAACACCGCGCCGGAACCTCCAGTGGTTCCCGGGTTGGGCAGGCGGCCTCCTTCCAAGAGGGGCAAGACGCCTGTGCCGGTGACCTCTGTCCATCCAGAGGCGCCGGATAATCTGCTGGAAGCGCTTCGCAGCGCTTCCATCAACGAGGAGCATCGTACTATTATGAGTGCGGTGGTCCCGAAGGTTTAGTCCGCCAAGAGAGGATTGACTGAAGCCTATGCCAGCCTTCTAACAGGCTTTGAGGTAAGTTTTTTTTAAAATATAGGAAAAATATTACCACATAGACAGTAGCCCCTGATGCTTTGTTCGGTGTTCACAAAGAAAAGCCGAACAGAGGATCAAATAATATCTCATGAGTCTAATATAAGTATGTCAATATGCATATGCAGGCCTCGCTGCTGGCATCCGCCGCACTGACTGCGGAGGTTGCCGTACTGAAGCAGGACCTCGAGGGGTCCAAGAAAGAGCTTGGCCTTGCCAAGAGGCAGCTCGAGGACAACAAGGGCAAGTAATACCCTGTCTATAGATATGTATAAAAAGAATGCGATTGCAAAATGACAGGATTATCATGAATTTGCCAGGGGCCACGACCGAAGTGGTGACCCTAAAGCAAGCGTTGTCCGAGGGCGAAGATAAAGCGGCCAAGGAGCGCACCGAGCGAGAGAAGCATGAGGCTCGGGTGGGCGAGGTGCAGCAAGAGCTCCAGGCTCTCGTGGCGAAGCATGAGGCGTTGGAGCTTGACTCAAAGACGTGGGGGTCTGAGCTTGCCACGACCCTCGAGAGCGCAAAAAGTGCAAAGGCCGAAGCCCAAAAGGCCCTCCAGGAGATCGACGCAATGAAGAAGATAGCGGCGGGTAAGGCTTTCTATATGCAAAGCAAGCATGTAAAAGTAAATTACCGATTACTTACCCGAATCCAGAGCTCTCCAGGAGCATTCGCAGATTTGCCCCGCAGCGTGTCCGATGCCGCACAATTTTACCAGGACGAGGATGGAAGCTCAACGGAGAAGCTGTTCTGGTCTTAGTATACTGAGGCCGAACACCCGGTGCCAATGAGCGACCAGCTGAAGCAGATGGTCGAGCTACATAAGGCGGCCGATCAGGCCATGAAGGGCTTTATAGTCCGGCTGTGGCCTGGCGACGCCCTTCTGAACAGCTTCTTCGGCCTGGTGAGGCGGCTTGTGGATGCCTGCCCACAGCTGGAGGTCGTCAAGCGATCTGTCTGCATTGAAGGTGCACGCCGGGCTTTCGCCCGTGTGAAATTGCAGTGGGTCAAGCTAGATGCCGTGAAGCTGATCAAGGAGGGGCCGCTGGAGGGCAAGGAGCACCGCCACCCCGAGATGTACTACGAGGGTGTTCTGCCGGGTGCCCGTCTCATAGCGGACGAGTGTTCAAAAGATGTAATATTTGAGTGAGACTTGCTCGCTTTATCCTGTATTTATGAAAACTTGTTTCATATGCGCTATGCAACGCTTGTTTGAATTTAAAATATTGCCTTCTGTTTGGCTGTTTATCCAATCTGAGAGATGGCTAGTCCTCGGCTCCTGCCCCATGCCACGAGTGGTGGGGTGTTCGGGATAAACCTGAGCACTCTTGTTCCCATGTCTGGGTCCTTTGAGGGAGGTGCTCAGCACAATGAACAAGCCAACCAGACTAATAATGCTTTATCACTTAGCCATAGAATTCTATAATTTTAAATTTCGGCGAAGCCCCTGGTATTCGGAAGGCCGAATTCGGGGCGCGATACACGCCTTTAAGCCGGACAGGGCCGGCCCTCGCTCTAAGCGGCATAAGTCTGTAGGGACTCAAAAACCTCGCCGAACAGCGACCAGTCTCTCGCCTTATCATGACAGTCAGTTTTAGCTTTCTCTACTGAGGTGCTGAACCCAGCAGAACCGGGGCACAATCGCAGTAGTTCTCCTAGCGCTACCTTAGCCGATAGAGCGGAACGTAAGGTACCAAAACATAGGAGCCGGGCAAACCCAACATTTGACCAAAGACATGATTCGGAGCTGATGCATATAATGCTATAAGTTCGGGGTGCCGCACTTGTGAAAGTGTTCGGACTTTTCACACCATATTGTGGGGTACATAAGCCCCTGGTGTATTGGTCGTACCAAAGTGTACAGTTTCAAGGCGTCATTAATGCACACACACACACACACACATATATATATATATGTATATATATATATATATATATATATAAAACAAAGAATGCAATAACAGTCGTAATGTCATGCATTGTTTATTCAAAAAATGCATTAAAGCAGAGTGATATAGATAGTGCGATAAGCAAAGAGTAGGACTATGTCCCTTCCAAGGGCAAGCTGAGGAATGATATTAAATCGAATATTTCGCTCGTTACTGTAATCCACATGGGAATTCCGTGGTATGACGTAGCTGTCTGCCTCCTTGGTTGCTGCATCATGTGTTCGGCAATAGTGCCGACGGATAGTGTTTCCAGAGATTAAGGTCCTGAAAAAAGAGAGAGAAAAATAACCAAACGGGAAGCCCTTAGTGCGGTTTAAGCCGCGTCTTGGGGCATGCCGCAGTTGTGCCCCCTCCCCACCTATGCCCATGGTATTTTTAATGTGTAATTATGTATGCGTCGCACGAGTTTTGTCGTTGGGCTGGGATTGGGGTGGCCGCCGTATTGCTACACGAGCTCAGATCGCGCCAGGCGGTCTATTTGCCGATTGCTCCGAGCGCGCTTGAAGGTGTCCGGGCTTTGAAGCGCCGAACTGGTTGATTGCCTTGAGAGGCTGTTTTGCTCTTCTGCTGCGAGGGCCGCGGTGTGCTCCTCTGTTCGGAGAGAGCGCTCTGTGTTTCCATTGACTGTAATAACTCCACGAGGTCCTGGCATCTTGAGCTTGAGGTATGCATAATGTGGTACTGCATTGAATCTAGCAAATGTGGTTTGCCCGAGCAGCGCGTGATAACCACTGCAGAACGGGACTATATCGAAGATTAACTCTTTGCTTTGGAAGTTATCCGGGGATCCGAAGACCACTTTCAGTGGAATTGAGCCTGTGCAATGGGCCTCTACACCTGGAATGACGCCTTTAAAGGTCGTCTTTGTGGGTTTGATCCTTGAGGGGTCTATACCCATTTTGCACACTGTGTCCTGATAAAGCAGGTTCGGGCTGCTGCCGCCATCCATAAGGACTCGAGTGAGGTGAAATCCGTCAATGATTGGGTCTAGGACCTGTGCGGTGAATCCACCATGACGGATACTAGTGGGGTGGTCCCTGCGATCGAAGGTGATCCGGCAGGAGGACCAAGGGTTAAACTTTAGGGCGACTGGCTCCAACGCATATACGTCCCTGAGCGCACGCTTCCGCTCCCTCTTGGGGATGTGGGTTGCGTATATCATGTTCACCGTCTGCACTTGTAGGGGAAACCTCTTCTATCCTCTGGTGTGTGGCTGCCGGGATTCCCCCTTGTCATCGCTATGTGGCCCCTTGTCCTTGTTTTCGGCAATTAACTTGCCGGCCTGCTTGAACACCCAACAATCCCTGTTGGTGTGATTGGCTGGCTTGTCTGGGGTGCCGTGTATTTGACACGAGCACTCGAGTATACGGTCCAAGCTGGACGGACCCGGCGTACTTTGTTTGAATGGCTTTTTCCAGTGACCGGGTTTAGAGCCTTTGAATCCGGCATTGACTGTCGTATCCTCGGTATTTTCGCTGTTAATGCGGCGCTTATGTTTGTTGCGACATGACCTGCTATTGCCGTCCTTGGTATCCGAGGTACCATGGTTCTTTGATATGTTATTACTACGAGCCAGCCAGCTGTCTTCTCCCGCACAAAAGCGGGTCATGAGCGTCGTGAGAGCTGCCATAGATTTCGGCTTTTCCTGACCAAGGTGCCGGGCTAGCCACTCATCTCGGATGTTGTGTTTGAAAGCCACTAAGGCCTCTGCATCCGGACAGTCGACAATTTGATTTTTCTTTGTAAGGAACTGAGTCCAGAATTGCCTAGCTGACTCTTCTGGCTGCTGAATTATGTGGCTCAAGTCATCGGCGTCTGGTGGTCGCACATAAGTGCCCTGAAAGTTGTCGAGGAATGCGGCTTCCAGATCTTCGCAACAGCTAATGGAGTCCGCTGGCCAGCTGTTAAGCCAATGCCGCGCTGGTCCTTTGAGCTTTAGTGGGAGGTATTTGATGGCGTGTAAGTCATCACCGCGGGCCATGTGGATGTGGAGGAGGAAATCCTCGATCCATACCGCGGGATCTGTTGTGCCGTCGTATGATTCAATATTTACAGGTTTGAAACCTTCTGGGATTTGATGGTCCATTACTTCGTCTGTGAAGCATAAGGGGTGTGCGGCGCCTCTGTATTGGGCTATATCGCGACGCAGCTCGAATGGGTCTTGCCCGCTGTGTTCGGCCCGGCCGGATTTTCTTTTACTGTATCCGGCGTGACGTTTATCGTCTCGCAGAGTGGTGCGCCCTCGTGATCCGTAGATCGATCTTGCATGCTTTGCTTTGTCCTCCAATATGTCTCGCAGGTCTGGCGTATCTCCCCATGCCTTTTTATTTGAATGGCGTCGGGGTGGAGGCTGAGTTTTTGGCTGGAATGCCTCCCTATCGCGGCCACGAGGTGGCCGATCAGCCGTATCATACGCTTCTTCCTCCAGTCGAGGTAGCAACCTGCACTTTGGGTAACTCTTGGAGGGGCGCTCGAGTTTATATTCTCGGCCGCGAGGACTTCAGTCCATCTGTCAACTAGCAGATCCTGATCAGCTTGAAGCTGCTGCTGCTTTTTCTTAAGGCTATTTGCCGTGGCTATAAGCCGGCGTTTGAAGCGCTCTTGTTCAACGGGATCCTCTGGCACAACGAATTCGTCGTCGCCGAGGCTTGCCTCGTCCTCGGAGGGGGGCATGTAATTATCATCCTCCTCCTCTCCATCTGCCGCTCTCTCAGGAGGGCTGGCTCCGATATCCTCCTGCTCTAAATCTTGCTGGAGGGGATTGTTGTTGTCTTCGGCATTATCCGGAGTGTTATTATCTCCTATGTCGGTATCACCACTTTTGCTATGGCGGGACGTAGAGTGGCGCCGCTGACGTCGGCACTTGGGTTGCTTCTAGGAGGGGTCATCCTCCGCTATCTCATCGACATTGCCTTCTTTGGGTGTATCCACCATGTATATATCGTATGATGAAGTGGATGTCCAGTGCCCCGTAGGCAGTGGTTCCTCTTCGTCTCCCGCATCATCGTCCATACCGTTGATGTATTCGGAGTCCAAGTCGAGCATGTCGGTTAAGTCATCGAGAGTGGCTACTAAGTGGGTGGTGGGTGGGTCACGAATTTCTTCGTCGTCCGCATCCCAGTCCTGCCGGACATAGTTCGGCCAGGATCCTCCTGACAAGGATAGAGACCTTAATGAGTTCAGTATGTCGCCAAAGGGCGAGTGCTGAAAAATATCCGTGGAGGTAAACTCCATGATCGGTGCCCAATCGGATTCGATAGGAACGAGCGCAGGCGGTTCGGAGTCCGTGGCCGGAGAAGGATCCGGCAGTTTATCAACACGGCTCTTATGCAAGGTAAGGTCGATGTTCGGCTTGATCGCCGCTGAGGGTAAGGCCTCCGTGGCGGGGTCCATCCACCCGTCCGCGGAAGGCGCAACTAGCTCCGAATCGAGGGTCGGAGCGGCTGCCGGTGCGATCTCCTGAACACTGTCCGATGGTAGAGCTAAATCGTACTCATCGTGACCGCGTGGCGCACAAGGCAGAGGCTCGAATCCGTCGAAGATCAAGTCTCCACGGACATCGGCCGTGTAGTTTAAGCTTCCAAACCTGACCTAGTTGCCAGGGGCGTAACTTTTGATCTGCTCTAGATGGCCAAGCGAATTGGCCCGCAGTGCAAAGCCGCCGAACGCGAAGATCTGTCCGGGGAGAAAAGTCTCACCCTGGACTGCATCGCTATCGATGATAGTAGGAGCCATCAAGCCTAATGGCGACGACACAGAGGAACTCTCAATGAAAGCACCAATGTCGGTGTCAAAACCGGCGGATCTCGGGTAGGGGTCCCGAACTGTGCGTCTAGGCCGGATGGTAACAGGAGGCAGGGGACACAATGTTTTACCCAGGTTTGGGCCCTCTTGATGGAGGTAAAACCCTACGTCCTGCTTGATTAATATTGATGATATGGGTGGTACAAGAGTAGATCTACCACGAGATCGGGGAGGCTAAACCCTAGAAGCTAGCCTATGGTATGATTGTCTGTTCGTCCTATGGACTAAAACCCTCCGGTTTATATAGACACCGGAGAGGGCTAGGGTTACACAGAGTCGGTTACAATGGGAGGAGATCTACATATCCGTATTGCCAAGCTTGCCTTCCACGCCAAGGAAAGTCCCATCCGGACACGGGACGAAGTCTTCAATCTTGTATCTTCATAGTCTAACAGTCCGGCCAAAGGATATAGTCCGGCTGTCCGGAGACCCCCTAATCCAGGACTCCCTCAGCGGGCCACTACAAATCCTATTCCTATGTTTACAAGATCCTACGAATCAAAGAGGCTCAAAGTGTCCATCACAACCGACCGTATAGACCTCTACACTGCAAATGTCCCTGCTCATCTTCAGTACAAGGAACATACTGGACTACTATCATACTCCCTCCGTTCCAAAATATAAGTCTTGGTAGAGATTTCCACTATGGATCACATACAGATGTATCCAGGTACATTTTAGAGTGTAGATTCACTCATTTTGCTCCATATGTAGTCCTTGGTGGAATCTATACAAAGACTTGTATTTAGGAACGGAGAGAGTACATATTAAAGAAGAACGGAAGAGGAACATGGTAAAGAAGAGCAAGCAGATTTTGGATAATAAAATGTTGTTGTGTAGTGCCCACACACGATGAACCAGAGCGCATTAAGAATGCAACTCCTAGCTGTCTATCGACCATTTCATGCGGTTGGATGAAGATCCTACGTCTCCTAACCCTTCTTCTTCCTCGTCTCTGATTCTTCCCATACAGAACACCGCACGGGCCGCCGACCGGACCACCGGCCCCCACCGCCTGTGTTCCTTCGCCACCCCCAGCCCCACCACCACGCCAACCCCCACCCCCGCCCCTTAGATCGCACCGGCGAACTCCGCCGAGCTCTGAAAAATCGACTGACCCAATTTTGAAATTTAGTCTACTGTGATTTAACTAGTGTGGAATATAAAAGGGGAAAACCATAAGCATTGCGAGTATGGTGTTGAGCATGCCATGGTGGATCTGAAGGTGCAAACCGAACAAAGGCAACTTCGCAACCAAGACAAGAAATCAGAGTAAAGTAGTGGTGATCTATTTTCTTGCTGCGATAAATAAGTTGAGAAGATACGAAAGAGTACCGCCTCTGGTGCGGCGCCGTGTACGCATCTGCTGAGAATTTGACGGTGCTACGGTAGCGATGGCTGTCGGCGGCGCGGAAGCAGATCTAGGAGGGTAGACAATGGCGGCGGGACACGGTGGACGAGACGGTCGTAGGAGCGGCGCCGACGAGGTAGACGACGGCGGGGATGAAGCGAGAGGACGTGATGCAAGGATTCCGGTCCGAAGCCGTGGATGAGAGAGGTCGATCTCTTGTAATGGACGACGGCGTCGGGGTATCAGCTCCGACATGGTGGAGGAGGACGGCGGTGGATGGGGTGGCGGACGGCGGCGGACGGAGGAGGGTGGGGTGGAGAGGGTGTTTTGGCGCCCACGAAGTACAAATGGGGAAAAGGGAGGTAGAGAGGAAGGGGGGAACCATGTATTCAGGGTGCGCTTGTCTCAAATGCGAGGAAATTTATGAACTTAGCCCCCGTTTCTAATTTCTACTACATCACAACAACACTAGTCGGTTGGGGATAGGACGGTAATCTCGCATACACCGAATATTTGCCGACGAGAGTTTGTTTTTGGCGCCCACCATGTATGAATATGAATCGGGGAGGGAGTCGATTTCGGCCGAGAACACACTGTGTTTTGGCGCCCACCGTGTATGAATCCGGGTGAGAGGCAGTTACGTCACGTTTGGGTGAAATTACAAACCTACCCCTATCGAAACCCATAGAAATCCAGCATATAGGCTTTGCGTGGCAGGGATAGGCAGTAGTGATTTCCATCTCGCAGATTTTGGTTTTAGGCGGTTACTGCGACTTTCCCCTCTTCGTTCAAATTTTGCAGAGTGCACGTTTACCGTGCCAACTCAATTCGAATCCCATTTGTATTCTATTTTTTTCCGGGCGGGATCCATTTTCAATTGGAATTAAATTCTATATACATCATTTTTTATATATACTTTCAAAAGCACAACACCATTTATACATAAATATGGTTTACAAATGGCATGATCTCAGATTCATAAGGTTGTATCCATCAATTTGGATTTTCAAATATTTGAAACCACTTTATGTTGAAATCCAATGTATTCATTCCTCACTAACTGCCTCCAATTAATGTGTGTTTCATGCGGGTTTTTTTTACTTCTCAAACATGTATAATGTGTTTCACACACACAACATATAGTGTAATCCCGTTTAGACATTAATTGCATATAAACCATGCATTGTTTGTAATTGAAGAATCTATGGATCACCAATATTGATAAACTATATAACATTACACGTGTGCCCAAATTCAAATGAATATGCATGTTTGATACAGCAATTTGCGTTATGATATTATCGATGTCATGATCTCCAGTTTAAATATTTGAATCCCCTTTAATCCAGATATTTGTCTCATATAGCTATCGCTCATGCTTATATAGGACTATCTCTCTGGACCTATACGCGTTCATCTTCTCTCACGTATCTCTCGTGCTACCTGTATGTCGATAATGATCTTTTATCTTCGTAACACACTGACGGTACTCTCGCCCTTGACCTTCATTACTCTATCTCTCTCTAAGTATATCTCGCTCCCTGCTATGTGTCTCTAACTATGATTCTCCATGTGGAATCTCTTTCTCTCACACAAACACAAAACTTTGTCTCCCGGGGTCTCATTTCTCTCTACTATTCCCATGTGTGCCACTCTCACACCCCTCATACAGAGATGTCTTTCACTCCTTAGATACGAGAACCTACAAATCTTCCTCTACAATATCTCTTTCTCACACACAAACACAAACTCTGTCTCCCAGGGTCTCATATTTCTCCATTGTTCTCTTGTATGTCGCTCACACACACCCTCTCTCCCTAGAGATATCTTGCATTCCCTCGTATGTCTCTCTAGCTATCACTCTCGTTGTGAAATATCTTTCTCTCTCGCAGACACAAAACTCCATCTCTCTGGATCTCATTTCTCTCTGATATCTGTTTGTATGTGACTCACACGCACCCTCTCTCTATCTCTCTCACACTCACACACATAACCCAGCCTTTTGATCCACTCGACTCCTGTCTCTAACACACACTAGCTAGAATCTTTATCTTTCTATTTATCTGTTTCTCCATCAACCTTATTTCTCGCCCTCACTCTTGATTCCTATCACGCACACTACATATGTTTCTCTCTACATGCAGTCAAGTGCCCTCTCACACACATATATAACTTCACCCTTTGAACCACCCGACGGTCATCTCCAACACCCAAACTAGCGGATATCCCTGTAGCTAGCATCTCCATCTCTGTATCTATCTGTAGTTTCTCCGTCAACATTTCTTTCTCGCACGGAGTCTTGCTTCCTATCACCCACACTATATATGTCTCTCCATACATATGCATTTATAGGTTGGTCTCTTTTGCACAATCGTTGCGCCTCACTCCCTCTGCTCGCCATAGATGCATGCTCCAGCCCATGCCACTATCTCTTAAAGACAAAAACACATGCTCAATTGTCGGGACTTCTTCCATGCATTCTCACATGCATGGATATTGTCATACCGATCCGTCTCTCCCATGTCATTGATGTTATGACTTATGTCTTCTTTCTTTTATCTCGATCATGCGCGCGCACACACACACATCCCACGTATACATGTATACCTCTCACACGTGCACGTTCAAGATCTCTATGTCTCCATACGTAGTTAATTACCCTCAATCCTAACACCACATGGAATCGTTCTCCTCTTTTGTGCACATAACTTCCGCCTGGATGGTAAAACACACACTCACACTTAACAATCTCCTTCTAGCTACCCCCACCCGCCTCTCACTCTTCCCCTATATCCCTGAAACCAATAAGACCATCCATTAGTTTAATTCCCGCCTACATGCACCATTGATATATAGTAGTCTTCCTCGGTGTCTCTCGAACAAACACGTTCTTCGTAAATTTCTAGGTTCCATGCAAGAAATGGGAATGAAATTCAAAATTCTGGGCGTCGTGGCTGGGTTGGAAACATTGAGAAACTAAGTTTTTTAATTCCTCTAAATCCAAAACACGCATGAAAATAATGAAACTTGGCTTGGTGCCATGACATGGCACCAACATGCTGTGGTAAATTTGCAGTCTGATTTGCGAAGGCGCACACATTAACAATCAACAAAGTCATTTTGGAACAAGTGCTGTCACGTTACAATCGGAAACACAAGTATTATTGAAACCGTGGGTGTTCTACTTACTAGTACCATTTACGTGCCGCCACGCGTCCCCATTTTTTATTAGCTAGGAGGCGCCGTGCAGGGTAGCTATTTGAGTACGAGAGGCGTGCGTTCAGACCCCTGCGCGTGCTTATCAGGAGGAGAGCCCTTTGACCTCCATCTGCCGTCCACCTCTCTCCCAAGGTCTCCATTAATGGCGCCCGATCCTCTGTTTAATGGCGTGGCTATGTCTCACTCGACTGAGATTTAAGAGAGAAAAAAGAAAATCTGAAAGCACGGATCTTGATGTAAGATCCGACGGACCTATATAGCATCTACTGCGACTTATAGCAAGATTGATGAATATATAAGGACGATTAATTTTTTTTATCAAAGAAGGTCTTGCCCCTTCTGATTTTCATTACTGAAAACCACCACAATTCACAAGAAGTTTAGCACAACTCCAGCCTAACACGAAGGACTAAAAGCTACCAGATTGAAATTGCAACATCCCAAGAGGCCAACAAAGGCTAAACATCCGCGCTAGAACCCAACATTTCACAACCGACGACACAATCCACATCCTAAACCGATTATTACATCAAAAGAAACCAGGAAACTAGTCTCCGCAGTGAGCGGCAATGAGCTCTTTCATGTCCTCAAGACACTTCTTGAGAACATCCACGGATTCCTCCACTAGCCTTTGGCGCTCGTTGCGGAGCATGTCATTCTCGTCCATAAGTTTCTTCAGCAGGTCGCGCTCGGCCCGGAGCCTCTCATTGCCCTCCCTTAGTTGCCGGATGACGCCGGTAGCCTGTTCAAATGAGGCTATCATGTCGTCCTGCAACCTCGCCGAGCGGGAGATCTGATCCGTCTGGCTATGGACGATCGCATGCATGCGCCTGTAACAGTCGTCGCGTGCCCGCGAGAAATTTTCCCAGGCCGCCGCGGCGCGGCGGGACATCTCTACTGCATTCGTGGCGCGGCGGGACATCTCTGCTACTTCTGCGGCGCGGCCGGACCAGTCTGCTGCATTGATGGCGCGGTGGGACCTCCGTGCTGCTTCAGCGGCACGACGGGACCTCTGTGCTGCTACTTCCGCACGGCGGGACATGTCGGCTGCTCTCGCAGCGAGGCGGGACATCTCTCGTGCTTCCGCTTCCATGCTCGCCTCTCCCTGGTGGCAATCTCTCGACCCAGAAATCACGCTGGCCATGGCAGACGCAAGGGAAGGATGCTGAATGACTTGTTTATTTTTGTGGATGAGGAGTTGAGGAGGAATGTGCAGTCATCTTGGCATACTAGTATTTATAACCGAGTACTAATACGCTCCTAAGTGGGAAACCATTTAGGTTGTGATCGGTGTGAACAGGTTTGCAATTCACTATAGCGTGGAGTAATTTGGAATGTGACGAGACGCAAGCTCAAAATTTATTGACGGTTCTAGTTTCGAAGTGCGGCACTATTCCTGGATGGAGTACTTCTTTTTCTACTCCCTCCTTTCCGGTTTTATAGGGCTTATCTCAAAATTTTAGTTTTTCCATTTTATAAGGCTCAATTTGGTTGTCCCCAACACATGTTCAGATTCCAAGGTGCATTAAATCATTGCATGCAAGTATTAAGAGAAAATTGACCAATGCATGTACTTTATGCATGCATGCATGCATTAAACCTATCTCTCGGGACTTCTCGCATGCACCATCGTGCCACCCACAAAAACTTGTACTCTAAGTTTAGTAGTACGTTATACAGGAAGAGAAGAGGTGCATGCATGCACTCGTCCTCTCACACACGCGTCTATTTTTTCTCGAAAAGGAGGATGATGACCCCCGGGCTCTGCATTTGGGAGTCACACACGCAAATTATTGAAATATATCGAGTGCAGTGCTTTGATGTGTTGCGTCAACTCGTACATCAACGAGAAGTTTGATTATCCTCTCCCTCACGGACTAAACTGCACATGCCTTTGGCTGTATGACAGGTTGGCCACACACCTGTAGGGCCCACCTGTCATACACGCAAAGGCAGGAGCGTCCCTCCCTCGCCCATGAGCGTGGTGGCTGGCAAGACTAGGAGAAGCTTTCGCTACACGCTCTCCCTCCCGCACACGGTGGACATGCAGCAGTTCAATCGGTGTCAGATGGCCAGAAGCGTACTGTAGTACTCCTCCAGTGCAGTAGTATTCCATCATTGTTCAACTTCCTGAAGAGACAAAGAGCCAAGCGTAGCCCAGACGCTCGTGTGGCATTTTCATGTGTATAGTAGTCTAGGATAGCGTGTACCGTGCCTTTAAGCTTAAAATCGTTGGGGTCGGCTCCATGCTATGTGGCCGTCTCGAAGTTTAAAAAAAAATATAAAATAGTCTTCTGGCCCAACCCTAAAACTGCCGCGCGTACTGCCCGGGAAAAGCCCCACCCTCAACTTTTAACTACACGAAAACAGTTCGAGCATGTTCGTTCTATATAAATACAATACTTACTATATGTTTATTCACCCGTGGGGTTGTTTAATGAATGGAGGGGCGGGGAGCACAAGTGAACAATACTGTTGTACTACTAGTAGTAAGTAGGAGTCGTACAGTAGTCACCTTAAATAGAGAGTTTCCTTTCTTTAATGCCACATACACAAATTGAAACGCTTGTTGTGGAGAGAAAAAAGATAATCACTCCACTATATATGGACGCAGGGGCCTGAGCACTTGCTTTACTAGGGTTGCTCTCTCCATTCTCTCATCCTCTCCAGATATAAACAAGATAGTGGTAGCGACATTTTCTCTCTACTCACCGCTGGTCACAGATCCGGTCGGATCCCTTCGGCCGGTGTGTGTAGAGGACTAAAAGGTGCATTGTTCACGCGGTCATCGCCGCCTAGGGAGGAAACCCACAGCTGCCGGAGGGGCCCGATCCTCTGCTCGTGCCATTCTCCCCGACACATGGCCGGCTCGGGAGGTCCTCCGACCCTTCTTCCTCCCTGCCGTATTGTTCGCAGATCCGACCTGCCGCCGCCGACATCTCGGCGACCCTCAGGTATAAGTTCTTCGAAAGCGACCTTGCTCTACTGCCCCAGCTCCCCACGTGTCTGCATGTGCATCTTTTTCTACTCCCATCAGCTCTTCCAAAGCCACCTAAATTTTTAGTATTATTAGATGTAAAGCTACTTCATGCATTCGAATGTAGGGCTTTGTTCAAACAACGAAGAAAGGGGGAAAGTTGTAGCATGAATCTAGGACTTGATTCAAAGAGGAAATAATATGGTGAAAGTAGTAGAGACCGGATACCCAACCGGTCTCTTGGTTGAAAAGGGAAATAATGGGAAGACGCAGTACATACTGGATAAGGAATAGATCTATTATTGGTTGAAAAAAAGGATAGAAAGTGGCGGCTGGTGGACAAGTCAACAGAGTATGTCCAGGATTAGATTTGCTGCCATCACATAGTAAAAGGTCTCCAGGATTAGATTTTCTGCCCTCACATAGTAAAAAGGTCTTAGGATTAGATTTGCTGCCCTCACATAGTAAAAGGTCTCCAGGATTAGATTTGCTGCCCTCACATAGTAAAAGGTCTCCAGGATTAGGTTTGCTGCCCTCACATAGTACAATGGCACTCCTGCTGTTTTCCCCAGTATGATAAGTAAGTTGCTCCTTTATGCTGCTGAGTGTCCTGGTGTCCCCACGGTCCCATGCCCTTAAACCAACTCTTTAGCTGATGTTGATTTACTGTGTCTGGTAAACAAGCAATGCCACCATTAAAGTAATCCCATATTCGAGGAATCTCATTATTGATCGTAATGCTTCTTGTAACATGAAGCATCGCTAACGTTTTAAAATTTCTATTGTCCTTGCGTGATTGCCATGAACATAATTAAGATGCTTATTTTCATTTTGTATATGTTTCGTATATTCTTATTGACCAGCAACTGTTTACTTTCTATATTTTTGTGCAGATAGGGATACCCATTTCACCTTGTTGCTATTGTGACCTTTTGGTGAACTGCAGAAAACACTTTTTTGGAATGAGTGTCCTGTGCAGTTCAACTAAAATGTCACGTGGGCAACATCTCTCAATTTTGGTGGAACTGCACAAAATGGTGATTGGAGTTTCCAAAATCTCCGTCAAGTTCTGCTAGTAATCTCGTGCAACATTTTATTAGCCTTTGCAAGATGGAGCCGTCACTATCACCACAATGACACTTTATTTTAGTGGAACTGCACAAAAGGATAAGAAAATTGTAGTTGCACCTTACATGAGCCGGACAGCCAACCTTAATGTTCATCAATTTTAGTGCAACTACTAAAGAAGAACCTGCCAGCTCACAAGAGCAAGTACTTCTTGCTAGCTAAATGATGCAATCTTTGCTTCATTTCAGGTGAACTGCAGAAAAAGGCGCATGAATTGAATCATGGAACTCCAGGCAGACCTCATCCAAGTAGAGCTGGAGGTTGAGTTCAAGGAGGCCGCTATTAAAGAGAAATCATGCTCCCCTGTCTCCTTGTTTGTGCTGTGCAAACATGCTGTGCAAATAGGAATACTCAACTACAGATGTTGTGACGGTCAAGAGGATTCGCCAAGTTCTTCGATTGTATGACATGGGTAGCCAAGATGGATTTAATCCCGATATTCACTTTATCAAAAGGCTCTAATGGGTTGGTTCTGGATCTTGCAAGATGGGAATTAGTGAGATGTGTAGGCATCTTTGTTGTACTTATTATTTGGATCTTATTTGTTGGTTCTGAATCTTGCAAGCTGGGAATCAATGAGATGTGTAGGCATCTTTGTTGTACTTATTATTTGGATCTTATTTGTTGGTTCTAAATCTTGCAAGTTGGGAAATGACATGATGATGCAGAGGACAACAACCATAACAAACAGTTCAAACTCGGTAGTATTATCTTTGTGAAAGTGTGACAAATGTGGTGATCGTGTGCGTCCTGAGAATAATAATTCTAATTGTTGTGCATGTTGATCCTGTGGCACTGATAGAATGAGCGAATGCATTGATTGTTTTAAGTACAAATTTCTATTAAAGCTAATTAAATTTAAGTAAAGTGAGCACTAACTCCTATTATTACAGTACCAATACAGACCCGCTTGTGAACCGACGTGTGGCCGAGGGTGCATCTTCTGCCGGGTGTGCAGCGGACGAGGGAGGGGTAGTAACTGTTGTTGCCTGTACACACTCAGCTTACTGTTGAATCCAGTTCCCAAAGAGCTGAAAACGAACTGCTGCCGCCGCCTACACACTCGTTCACTCGAAGAGACTCCAATGGAGATCCGAGGGGTGAGCCTGCTGGATATGGACTTCACCAAGGAGTTCCCCTTTGAGTTCGCCGTTCAGTCCTATGGCTGCACCAAGTTGAATGTGATGTACACCAACAATACGGACTCGGTGAAGCTCTGCCTCGCCTCAGTCCTATGGCTGCACCAGGTTCTGGAGCATTCGCCCGTTTCATCGGTAGCGCCGACTGCACCTTTGCTACGGTGGAGAGAAGGAAGAATGCGACAATTCGGCCATCTGGTGCAACAAGCTTGTCGACATCTAGAAGCAATACAAGATCATCAACAACGGGCAGGAGAAGGACTCCATGGTTGACCTCGCTGAGACCATCATCGACCCCTGATATGCCAACATGAAAGAAGAGGACCTGAACACATGGGACGTACATCTGAATCTAGCCTACATAACCTATGCAGCCAAGGGCGCATACGCATGCTACGACATGTACATGCAGATCTTGGACATGAGGGCGTGTCTGCTTCCTGTAACCGACGAGTACATGGACAGCCGCAGCGTCATGATCAAGCATGCCAGGAAGGTCTAGATGTTGTACTTTATCTTTTTATAAGCACCTTTATCATGTGAGTGTTTCATGCATTAGCCTATGTGTCGTAATTATCTGTTTTGTCCGAAATATTTCTTTTAAGAACCCATTAACCTAATTGCTTTTTTAGTGGCAATTTGCTTATGTATGTAAACTAGTTCACTTGTCCGTAAAAAAACTAGTTCACTCGGCTGCCGTGCTTTGAATCTCCTTCCTCCCAACATATTCCCCTCCTCAGGTGGACCCAGCAGGTCTCTGAATTTTCTCCCACTTTCTTTTTCGATGTAAACTGAGTTTTCTCCCAGTACTTTCCCCTAGAACCAACTCAACTGTCCCACGTCTAGCCTAAAAAATAATAATACCCCACGTACTATTAACTCATCAAATTAAAATGATATTTTATTTCGTAAGTTGAAAGTTCTTACAAAATAATAATAACAATTGTTTATATGTAACTTGGCAAGTTAACTCCTAGTGATTGCGTACATAAGCTTGCAAAGATTTTACTGACGTGCAATCATGTGTTTATGTTTTTATAACATTTCTCCGTCTAGCCCAACATGATATTTTCACCCAGCCCAGCAAGTCCGTTGCTTTCGAGAAAAATGCAAATGGGATTTAAATGGGCTGCATAGATGCTACATCATTGTTTCACCCAGCCCACCAAATGGACTAAAAAACAAATGGACTGACAGCTGGGTCCATGGCCACAACCCAGTTTTTTTGTGATTTGCCAAGTAAGTTGTTTTGTCAGGCCTGTTGGGCTGCAAATCTTTCAAGACGAGGAGAGCTTTCATTGGTTGGCCGAGAAAATGGCCCATCAGTAATGAGAAATGGGCTGTACATTTTTAAAACACATCAAACCGACAATTAGTTTCAAACATCTTTTTTTTCATTTTGATATTTTAAATTACATTAATTTTTATGCGTGGAGAATTTGTTGGATTTTATATTGATATACATTTATTTTTAAAATCAGTTTGAATGTGATTCGAAATTTCGGGATTAAAAGCAGTTCGGACCGCACCGAAATATGCAAAATTTCGTATAATTTTTTAACTGTGGCCACAATATGGGCTGTAATGCTAACAAAAAGAATATGGGCTCCAAAAAAACCTTAAGAATTAGAAAATGGGTTGTATGCTGTTTTCCACAGATTTGAGGCTTTCCTAAAAAAAAGGTTGACGCACAAGCAGTGACTGTTGGATGGCCATCCAACAGTCGTCGTGCTTCTTCAAACTCTGCTCTCCCTACTCCAGCCGCTCAAACAGGCGCTGGCGGGACTGTCTGCTCCCTCCTCCTCGCGGCCGGCTCTACTGCTGCGCAGGCCTCACCGCCCCACCGTACTCCCATCGCTGGCCTAGCCATCCCTCTACTCACCCACACCTGCTGTTATTCTCCGGCGATGGCAGACGAACCAGTAAACCCTCGTACAATCGTACTCCCCTCCGCGTGGGAAACAACTGCCGAGTCTTCCCTGCCTTCGTGTCGTTCCCTTCCTAGGCCTCGCTGTCGTCCACCGCACTGGTGCTCTCGGCGCGGCCTGGTCAACATGGTCAACGACCGACATGCATCTGAACTGGACTTTATGTGGAGAGGCCAACAGCTGGGTCCACGGCCGCACGCAAGGAAATGCCTCCTTATTACGCGCAAAATAATGATTCCTCCACCTGACATCAGGGACCCACCGAAAGGGCCTCTGTATTTCACGAAAAAACGTTACCGCTGCTGACAGATCAGACCCACCAGCTATATCTTCGCACGCAAGGAAGTGCCTCCTTATTACGCACAAAAAAAATGAATACTCCCCCTGTTAGCTGGGACCCAGTATAGTGGCAGGCTGACTTGTGGGCCTACTAAGTTGACGGGGACGGAGGGCTTTGTCAACTTAGTCAATATGCACGATTCTAGCTCAAGTGACCATACGATGTCCATCCAACGACTGTAGTGCTTCTTCAACCTCTGGTCTTCTTGCTCCAGCCGCCCAAACCAGCGCCGGTCTTGCCTCGTGCTCCTGCCTCCCGTGGCCAGCTGTGATGCGGCGGAGGCCTCACCGCCCCCTACTACTCCCACCGCTGGCCCGGCCATACCTCTACTCACCCACACCCCCTGTTATTCTGCGGCGACGGTAGCCTGACACTGCAGCGAACGAGTGAACCCTCGTACTCCTCTATGCGTGGGCATCCACTGCCGCGTCTTCCCCGGCTCCGCGTTGTCCCCTTCCTAGGCCTCGCCGTCGTCCACCGCCCTGGTGCTCTCGGCGCGGCGTGGTCAACGTGGTCAAGGAACGGCTTCCATCGGACGTGGACTGTACGTGGAGAGGCTGACAACTGTGTCCACGGCCGCAACAAGGAAGTGCCTCCTTATTACGTGCAAAATAATTATTCCTCCACCTGACAGCGGGACCCACCGGACGGGCCACCGTATTTCGCAAAAAAAGATCCCCCCTGACTGCTGGGACCCACCAGCTACATCTTTGCATGCAAGGAAGTGCGTTCGGGCAAAAAAATAACGATTCGCCCCCTGACTGCTGGGACCCACCAGCTACATCTTAGCAGGCAAGGAAGTGCCTGACAGTCGGGACCCACCTGGCCGAAGCGTATGTAGCGTTGTCATTCTGGTCACGAACGTGTACGTACATACTGGTCGATGTAAAGGCGCACACGTGTCGTAGTAGAGGCGCGCACGTGTCGTAGTAGAGGCGCGCACGTAGCATTTACACGTACGTACAACGGCCAGGGTGCAAGAAAGAAAATACGGCCACGTATGTGTACATACGGGCGGGGTCTCGAACGCCTACTCGCGCATACATATGGCCAGGGCTCTTGTACATGGCTGGGTCGGAATGGAGAAACAACATCGTCGTGTTCATGGGGAGGCAACGGAATGTGTCGTGTTCATGGGGAGGCAACGGAATGCGTCGTGTTCATCGGGAGGGCTCGGACAGAACATGCGATGGAAATGAGGCCTGGCGTACCGCACAACGGAGGAAACGGCCTTGTGTTTGACCGGCCATGTTTGAAACGGGATCCTGTTCATCGGGAGGGGTCTGGCTACCGCAAAACGGAGGAAACGGACCTCCCACGGTTGAAACGGGGGTCCTGTTGATCTGGAGGGGTGTGGCGTACGCAAAATAGACGAAACGGACTTGTGTTGGAGCGCTACAGTCGAAACGGGGGTCCTATTCATCGGGAGGGGTGTGGCGTACCGCAAAACGGGACTCCACGGGATACTGTTCATCTCCACCGTCGACCCCCTCCAGCCTCCACGAGCTACTGTTCATCCACCGTCGACCTCCTCCAGCCTCCACCTACGACTGTTCATCCACGGGCTCCTGTTCATCCAGCCTCCAACGCGCGCTACTCCACCGGCTACTGTTCAACCATCCCTCCACCGTCTACTGTTCATCCAGTCCTCCACACCACGGAGTCCTGTTCAAGCACACCTCCACGGGCACCCCTCCACCGTCTACTGTTCATCCAGCCCTCCACACCACGGGGTCCTGTTCAACCACCCCTCCACCGTCTACTGTTCA
>NC_041388.1:110593498-110733220 GCF_002162155.2 Triticum dicoccoides
TTGTCACACCCTAGCTAGTTCAAGCATTAGAGTGTGCATCATGTTTAAATTTCTCTTAAATTTGAAATGGGGAAAGCAGAAACCCCCAACACCCCCCTGGAAACAACTAGGGTTTACTAAAATTATTTTCAATGAACCTGAAATGCCCTTCTAAAAAGTTCATCCTCTTTGTCTTGGGTTAAAACCTCTGGCAAAATTGGTGCACAATTTTCTAGGTCAATAGAAGGTCATTGAATTAAATCATAAGTATTTGAATTTGGGCATTTAAATGCTATAAAATAATTTAAATGCTCAAATAATTCTGGAAATAAATGTTTGCTGTTGGAAATATTCTAAACAGAGCCCGAAATTATTTTCAGGATTTTTGGAAATGTTTTAGTATTTTAATTAAAGCCCAACATTTGCAGTTAAATAGAAAAATAGAAACATATAAAAATAAAAGAGAGAGAGGGAAGCTACCTGGGCCTTACCTGTGCTGGCCCAGCCACCTGGCTCGGCCCAGCCAACTGGCTTGCCAGTCGTCGTCCACCTCCCGCTAGGAGGACGCGGAGCGCGTGGCCGGCGCCCGCGGCCACACGCCGGCCACCTCCTGCTTCTGCCGACGTCCTGGAGACGTACAGGGATGCCACCCGACCCCCACGTCCCCCTCTCATCCTCGCTCACTCTCCCCCTCGTCTCCCTCACTCTCTCCCGCGATGCCCGAGCGCGTTCCTCGCCGCCGTTCGCCGTAGATGACGCCAGAGCCACCCCCTCACCCCTCCGACAAGCCAAATCGCTCCGCCACGATGCCCTCGCCCTCCCCACCGAGACACGCTTCGTCGGAGGCCCTGCATCGCTGCCATCGGGCCGTCTTCAACCTCGGTACCCGCCGGACGCCGTTCATCGATTCGCCTCGCTCCGGTTGCCCCCGAGCCCACTGATCTGCTCATCGACCTCCCTGTGAGCTCCGCCGCTTTTCCCCTCTTCTTTCCCACGCATTTGTACCCTCTAGGCCATAGTTCCACCATGGTCGAAGCTCGTCTCCGCTCGAGCTTGTCGCCGGCGTCGCTCCGGCGACCATTTGGTCCTCCTGTGCTACGCAACATGGTTGCCGCATCGCGTAGTGCCTCGCTAGCGCCTTAGTTTTCGCGTTTGCACGCCGCAGCCCACACCCCGCACATGGCCGAACTCCGGCCGCCGCCTTGGAGCTCGCCTCGTCGTCTCCGGCCACCGTAGGCCCGGCCTCCACCACCACTAGATGCGCGACTGCAAGAGCTCTCCAACGAGCCCAAGAACGGCCTCGCTCGTGCCCTGTGGGCGTTTTCCGAGCCGCACCACCGTCTCGGGCCTCGCCGGCGAGTTTGACCCAGTTTGACTCCTGGGTGGGCCCAGGTAGACCCCCCCCCCCCGAGTCTATGACAGGTGGGGCCGGTCTGCTAACTAATCTAGGATTAGTTTTAACTAATTTTAATTAAATCAGTCACTCACATGTGGGACCAGGCCCCACTAACAGCTAATTAGTGTTAATCTAATCTTGTTAATTAGCTGAGAGGCTGACAGAAGGGGCCCACCAGTCAGGTTTGACCTGGGCTGGCGCCTTTGACCTACTAAGGTCAGCATGACGCAATGCTGATGCAGTAATGCATTTTCTGGATTTATTTTTATTCAGGAAATTCTAGAAAATAGTCAAAACTTCTAAAAATTATAGAAAATCAACCATAGCTCCAAATGCAAAGATTTATATATGAAAAATGATCAGAAAAATTCAATCTATCCATCTGTAATGGTTTCATGCATGAAAAAACAAGTTTACCTTGCTGTTTAAGCAGAATAAGGAAATGCACTATTAAAGCCATGTTTAATAAGCTAATAATTGAATCTTTGATTCAAATAAGCACATTCCTTTCTGTTATAGCTTGCATTAGGCCAAGACACAATCATATTGCCATGCATAGCATGCATCATATTGTTGCATATCGTCATGTGTTGATTGTGTTCCGATGTGTTCTTCATGGTAGGTTCTGCCTTCGAGGATATTCACGAGTATCCAACTGAAGGGCAGTATCCCACTACCACTCCATCAGGCAAGCAAACCATTGATCATTCCGATACAAACCCATGTTCTCGCTTCTGCTCTTGTCTACTGCATTAAGACAATGCGATTCAAACTGCTGTGTGCTACGGTAGTTGAACCCTTATCCTCTGCATGACCTGTCATTGGCACAATAACTAGATGAAACCCACTAGCATGTGTAGGAGTTGATTGAGCCATGTTTGTGATTCCTACCTTGCTATGCCTGCTATGCTTAGAGTTGTGTCAGGTCTGGTTCATCTGGGTGATGGGCTAGAGTGAAATGCTTATGTCGGTAGTATGAGGGATGTGTTGAACATGTTTTGGTAAAGGTATCAATGAGAGGCCATGTAGGAGTACATGGTGGGTTGTTTCATTGAGATCGTCCCTAAGAACTGAGATCTGTATGTGTGATTTAAGATTCAGCTACTACCATGCATTGGGATCCTTAATTGACCCTCTCGGCTTCTTAATCACCCTAGTACTCTGTCCAGGAGTTGCAAATAGTTTCTGGTGTTTGTAGGTTATGTGTTGGCGGCCGTGCGTAGCGCTGACCCTACGGGTGGGCTATGTTGCGGTAGGTACATCGTGGCACGGTGTACCGAGTCACCCGTTAGGTGTCTCGGGAACCCTGTTCACATCGTTCTAGTGTCTGTACTCAGACCGGTTGCTTCCGCATGTGCTTGTATGATTGTATGACTTGAGTGTTGGGTCATGTGACCCCTATCTGTATGAACATGTTATGTATGGCTCCCTGGAGCCTTTTAAATAAAGTACTTGAGTTGTAGAGTTTTGTTGTGATGCCATGTTGTATGTACTCATATCGGGCATATTGTGTGTATGATTGAAATGCTTGGTATGAGTGGGATCCGACAATCTAGTTGTTTATCCTTGGCAGCCTTTCTTATGGGGAAATGTAGTCTAGTGTTCCTCGAGCCATAGTAGTCCGCTACAGCCCGGCTCACCGGAGTCCTGCGAGCCCAGCACTACTGTTCAGGACACTTGACTGGCCAGCATGTGTTTCACTTCGTTCCTATGTCTGTCCCTTCGGGGAAATGTCAAGCGGTGACTTCCGGAGTCCTGCCTAGCCTGCTACAGCCCGGGTCCCCCGGAGTCCTGTTAGCCCAGTGCTACAGCCCAGAATCACTCACTGATGACCGACATGCTCGATGTGATTCATGTATGCCTGTCTCCATAGGTCTGTGCCGCTTTGGGTTCACGACTAGCCATGTCGGCCCAGGTTCTCCATCATATGGATGCTAGCGACACTATCATATACGTGAGCCAAAAGGCGCAAACGATCCTGGGCCATGGTAAGGCGACACCCGTGGGATACCGTGCATGAGGCCGCAAAGTGATATGAGGTGTTACCGGCTAGATCGATGTGACTTGGAATCGGGGTCCTGACAGCGTTGGTATCTGAGCCAGACTGCCTGTAGGTTCGTTGAGCCAAACTGGTCGATGTCGAGTCTAGAAATGCTTTAGTTATATGTAGGGGAATTGATTGTGGGAGGGAACGTAAGGCTCTTTTACTCCTTTACCCTATGCCTCTGATCTGAGTCATTCTCTTCTCATTCAACGTGCGTTAAGGACTAGGCTCTCTTCTTCTATCAGGTTCACGTGTTACTAATCTGTAGTAGCTTATAGGATTGTTGTTACAAATCCCAGTTCAGTTTCTACTATTCTTAGTATGTTGCTAATTGGATTAGAACCTTGATATGATGTTGTTGAGTGGTATTGCAAACTGTTGTGGATGTCTCAAATCTTTTTCTGAGCATTTACAGCTGTTATGCTGTCCAATATTCCCTAGAAATTCTGATGTCTTTGCATTGTGGTTGTGCTTTCAGATGGCCAACCGTGTTCAAAACCAAGTGGTTCGCCTGACCCGGTGCCTCGATGTGCCCGGTCATACTGCTATGTTAGTCCGGGTAATGATCGAGACGGGTTACCATTTGTATCCCGAATACACCGTCGAAGAGCAATTTCGAGACTTTAATCAAAGCCAGTATGTCTGCACCGTCAGGATATTTCCTTCTTATCCTGGATCTACCGAGCCCCTTCACTGTTCCTATGGACTCAGGGTTACTGTTGAGATGGCTGTGCAGGATGCTGCCTATTCCATGATGACCATCGTGCGAGTCCGGACTGGCCTGCTTCGGAACACCGACTTCCGTTACATGCCAGCTTCACTTCCGGGAGCGCAAGGGTATCTTCAGGCTATCTATGGTGACTCCACTCAGGAGGACTCATTAACTCGTACCACTGCTGAGATGCTCGAAGATAAGGACCGAGAGAATCGGGCCTTGAGACTGGAGCTTTTCAATACCCGTGCTGATCATTGGGCCACATTGACTCGGTTTGCACTCGCGGTGCAAGCTGGATGTATGGATACAAGGGATCTGTATCCTGTGAGATCTGCTCTGCCAGACATGGTGGATTGGCATGATGTGGGAGGCATCACCCCACCCCGTGGTCCCCGCAGGCCACCGTTTGTTGGTCCAAGACCTCATCCTAGCCCCTATGGTCCACAGGATCCTCAGGACCATCTATTTCCGGATGATCACGTTGAACTTCCAAGCTATGGAGGTGACTTCTATGAGGACTACTACGGAGCTGTCTGAGTTAGTAGTAGTACCACTAGTATTGTAATAGTTGTATCTTCACTGTCCTGCGTGACTGGTGGACTACGACTTAGTGTGTAATCAATTCCGGAGGTGTAGACAAATAATGTATAGGAGTTTGGAATGCCTCCGATGAGATGTAACGTCTTTCATCATAGTTTTACTGTAGCCTGGGCTTGTACTAAACTATGTATGATGTGTATGACCGTTGGTATATATATGGCAGTTTTATATTACCATGACATACGGATGAACATCTCTGCATTCTATGTTATCCATTACATTCTGCACTCCTTGCTAAGTTTGAGCCATCCTTATCTAAACCATTGTCTTGTTTTCTCCTAGGATGGTCAACACCCGCAGCAACCCTGCTGCCTCGGAGCAGGGGGAAGCCAGTGCAGCTAGGGGTGAAAATCTGCCTCACCCGCCTTCTCTGGCCGAAGTGATGCTGGAGGCGGAAAGAAACAAGCGTGAGACTAACCGCCTGCTGGAGCGGATTGAGCAGAACACTGCACGCCACCCACGAAATGACTTGGTGTCAATCAATGACTTTATCAAGCTGTACCCACCAAAGTTTAACCATTCCGTCGAGCCCGTCGACGCGGATGACTGGCTTCGCAGCATCACCCACAAGCTACGTTCTGCCAACGTAGCCGAAGCCGACAAAGTTACTTATGCTGCCTATCATCTCGAAGGCCCTGCTAGCCTCTGGTGGGAGAATTTTGAAGCTATGCGCCCGGTCGGCCAAATCACTACTTGGGCTGAATTCAGTGAGGCTTTCCGTGAGCATCACATTCTGGAAGGTCTCATGGATCGCAAGAGGGAGGAGTTCTGCAACTTCACCCAAGGAAGACTGACTGTGGATGCTTATAGTCGTTATGCCCCTGAAGAGGTATCTGCTGACGCTAAGAAGCAGGCAAGGTTCCGCAAGGGACTTAGCCCTGAGCTTCGCCGCGATCTCCGTCTACACGAGTGCACATCCTTTTAGAAGTTGGTCAATAAAGCCATCAGTGCTGAGACAGGTCAGACTGATTATGACGCTTCACGCAAGCACTCCCATGATTTTGGCTCTTCATCCGGCTCTGGAGCTCAGAAGCGCCGGGTGTGGATCCCAAGCACGACACTGCCACCCAGGTTCATCCCGAGGCCATCCTTTGAGGCGCCTCGTCCCAACCAGCAATTTGCACCGCCCAAGCCCTATGGTGGCCCCGCTGCTAATGCCGCTCCACGCCCCAATGTGGTGACATGCTTTAAGTGTGGAGAGTCGGGTCACTATAGCCGAGAGTGTCCCCAGAACAACAATCCCATTCAAGGTGGAAAGTCCGTTGGCCGTGGTAAGTCCGCGGGAAAAACATTCTACGCCAAGCCGGTCACCACTGCCCATGGCCATGTCAACTATGTTTCAGCCGAGGAGGCCCATGAGGATCCTAACGTCGTCCTTCGTACGCTCCTTGTTAACTGCCATCCGGCATCTGTTCTTTTCGATACTGGAGCATCTCATTCATTCATATCCGAGAACTATGCTCGATTGCATAACACGACATTCTATGACATGCCCACTTCCATGGTAATTCAAACTCTGGGTTCCAAATGGCAAACTTCTAGAGTAAGCCATGGGAACAAAATTCTTGTCGATAGACTTGTCTTCCTTGCATCCTTAATAGCTCTCAAGTCCTCGGACATAAACATCATCTTGTGTATGGACGGGATGTCAGCTCATTATGCTAAGATTGATTGTGCCACTAGAACCGTTCAACTTACTCACCCATCGGGCAAGACAGTCAATGTCTTAACTCGAGTGGCCAAGCGCCAGCTTTACTCCTTAAATGCCAACCCCCTTCCAGACCTTGAGGATGTTCCGGTAGTCCGAGACTTTTCGGATGTCTTTCCAGAAGAACTGCCAGGTGTTGCACCTGACAGGGATGTTGAGTTTGTGATAGACCTTGTTCCAGGAACCGTTCCAATTTCTAGAAGACCCTACAAGATGGCACTCTTAGAACTAGCCGAGCTTAAGAACCAACTCGATGAGTCCTTGAAAAAGGGTTTCATCCATCCTAGTTCCTCTCCTTGGGCTTGCCTCGTCCTCTTCGTCAAGAAGAAGGATGGAACGGATCGAATGGTTGTGGATTATCGACCTGTCAATTTGGTCACCATCAAGAACAAATACCCGCTTCCCAGGATCAACGATCTGTATGATCAGCTCGCTGGATCCTCAGTCTTCTCCAAGATGGATTTGAGGTTGGGCTACCATCAAATCAAAATCAGAAATGGGGACATTCCCAAAACGGCCTTTGTTACTCGTTATGGCCAATACGAGTACACCGTTATGTCCTTCGGTTTAACCAATGCCCCAGCCACCTTCTCCCAGTTAATGAACTCGGTCTTCATGGAGTATTTGGATAAATTCGTCGTAGTATACCTCGATGACATACTCATCTACTCCAAGAATGAAGAGGAACATGCCGAACATCTAAGGCTGGTATTGATGAAACTCTGAGAGCATCGCCTTTATGCCAAATTCTCCAAGTGTGAATTTTGGTTGCCAGAAGTGACCTATCTAGGCCATGTAATCTCTGGTAAGGGTATTGCTGTCAATCCCGAGCGAGTTCATGCCGTCCTTGATTGGACTCCACCTGAAACGGTCAAGCAAGTTCGGAGCTTCCTTGGCTTAGCGAGCTATTGCCGCCGCTTCGTCGAGAATTTCTCCAAGGTTGCTAAACCTCTAACTGAACTCCTCAAGAAAGATAAAAAGTTTGAGTGGACTCCACAGTGCGAGTTCAGCTTTCAGGAACTGAAAAGACGCCTGACATCTGCTCCCGTACTGGTACCACCAGATTTCTCCAAGGACTTTATTATCTATTGCGACGCCTCGCGACAAGGACTAGGTTGCATACTCATGCAAGATCGTCAGGTAATTGCCTATGCTTCACGGCAATTACACCCACATGAGGAAAATTATCCCACACATGATCTAGAGCTTGTAGCTGTAGTCCATGCACTTAAAACTTGGCGACATTACCTTCTCGGTAATCATTGCGAGTTCTTCACCGATCACCAAAGTTTGAAATATATCTTCACCCAACCAGATTTGAATCTCAGGCAAAGACATTGGGTTGAGTTGATCTCGGATTACGATTTAGGAATAACTTACACCCCGGGCAAAGCCAATGTCATGGCTGATGCGCAAAGCCATAAGTCCTATTGTAACAACCTGATGTTACAACAAAGTCAACCACTTCTCCATGAGGAATTTCGTAAGCTTAATCTTCACATTGTTCCTCGAGGTTTTCTATCCACCCTAGTAGCGAAACCTAAGCTTATGGATCAAATCATTACCGCCCAGCGGTATGATAAGGGCATATCCCGAATTAAGGAAAACATCGCTAGCGGAGTTGCTATATGTTTCTCCATGGATGAGCGAGGTGCTGTCTTCTTTGAGAACCGTTTGGTGGTTCCCAAGAAACAACATCTACGCCAGTTGATCCTTAAGGAAGCTCATGAATCCCCTCTCACCATTCATCCCGGTAGTACTAAAATGTATCAAGACCTACGCCAGAGGTTTTGGTGGACTAGGATGAAGAGAGAAATCGCTCAATACATTGCTAATTGCGATAGTTGTCGTCATGTTAAAGCAGAGCATCAACGGCCTGCTAGCACCCTTCAACCTTTGGCTATCCCTGAATGGAAATGGGATAAAATCAGTATGGATTTCATCACTGGGTTTCCCAGAACCAAGAGAGGGAATAATGCCATCTTCGTCGTGATTGACCGACTTTCCAAAGTAGCCCATTTCCTACCTGTTCGTGAGAGTATCACCGCTAGCCAGCTAGCTGATTTACATCTCCCGAATAGTGTCTCTTGATGGTGTTCCATTGGAAATTAACTCAGACCATGGGAGTCTCTTCACTTCTCGATTTTGGGAAAGTTTCCAAAATGCTATGGGAACTCGTCTCTCTTTTAGTACCGCCTTCCATCCTCAATCAAGTGGTCAAGTAGAGCGAGTCAATCAAATTCTGGAAGATATGCTCTGAGCTTCTGTCATCTCGTTCGGAATGAGTTGGGAGAAATGCCTTCCCTTCGCGGAGTTTGCTTATAACAATAGTTATCAAGCTAGCTTAGGCAAGGCTCCTTTCGAAGTTCTTTATGGACGAAAATGTCGAACGCCTCTTAACTGGTCAGAAACCGGGGAAAGACAACTCTTTGGCCTGGATATGATTCAGGAAGCAGAAGAGCAGGTTCGCGTTATTCGTGAGAAATTGAAAACAGCCCAATCTCGTTAAAAGAGTCAATATGATCGTAAACATAAACCTATGATTTATGAAGTCGACGAGAAGGCTTACCTTCGGGTTACTCCGTTAAAGGGAACCCATTGTTTCGGCATCAAAGGCAAATTGGCTCCTCGTTACATTGGACCCTTTCGCATTATTTCCAAACGAGGAGAAGTTGCCTACCAATTGGAACTACCTCCGCATCTTTCCAGAGTTCATGATGTCTTCCATGTTTCACAACTCAGGCGTTGCTTCGCGGATCCTATCCGTGGAGTGGACCACGAAACGCTTGATCTACAAGATAACCTCTCCTATCGGGAATATCCCGTTCGTATCCTTGATCAAGCCGAGCGTACCACTCGACGTCATAATATCAAGTTTCTCAAGGTTCAATGGTCACACCATTCCGAGAAAGAAGCCACTTGGGAAAGGGAGGATCGTCTTCGACTCGAGTACCCCACCTTCTTCCCGGAGGATCCTAAATCTCGGGACGAGATTCTTTTGAGTGGGGGTGAGTTGTCACACCCAAGCTAGTTCAAGCATTAGAGTGTGCATCATGTTTAGATTTCTCTTAAATTTGAAATGGGGAAAGCAGAAACCCCCAACACCCCCCTGGAAACAACTAGGGTTTACTAAAATTATTTTCAATGAACCTGAAATGCCCTTCTAAAAAGTTCATCCTCTTTGTCTTGGGTTAAAACCTCTGGCAAAATTGGTGCACAATTTTCTAGGTCAATAGAAGGTCATTGAGTTAAATCATAAGTATTTGAATTTGGGCATTTAAATGCTATAAAATAATTTAAATGCTCAAATAATTCTGGAAATAAATGTTTGCTGTAGGAAATATTCTAAACAGAGCCCAAAATTATTTTCAGGATTTTTGGAAATGTTTTAGTATTTTAATTAAAGCCCAACATTTGTAGTTAAATAGAAAAATGGAAACAAATAAAAATAAAAGAGAGAGAGAGGGAAGCTACCTGGGCCTTACCTGTGCTGGCCCAGCCACCTGGCTCGGCCCAGCCGACTGGCTTGCCAGTCGTCGTCCACCTCCCGCCAGGAGGACGCGGAGCGCGTGGCCGGCGCCCGCGGCCACATGCCGGCCACCTCCTGCTTCTGCCGACGTCCTGGAGACGTCCAGGGATGCCACGCGACCCCCACGTCCCCCTCTCATCCTCGCTCACTCTCCCCGTCGTCTCCCTCACTCTCTCCCACGATGCCCGAGCGCGTTCCTCACCGCCGTTCGCCGTAGACGACGCCAGAGCCACCCCCTTGCCCCTCCGACAAGCCAAATTGCTCCGCCACGACGCCCTCGCCCTCCCCACCGAGCCACGCTTCACCGGAGGCCCTGCATCGCCGCCATCGGGCCGTCTTCAACCTCGGTACCCGCCGGACGCCGTTCATCGATTCGCCTCGCTCCGGTCGCCCCCGAGCCCACTGATCTGCTCATCGACTTCCCTGTGAGCTCCGCCGCTTTTCCCCTCTTCTTTCCCACGTATTTGCACCCTCTAGGCCATAGTTCCACCATGGCCGAAGCTCGTCTCCGCTTGAGCTTGTCGCCGGCGTCGTTCCGGCGACCATTTGGTCCTCCCGTGCTACGCAACATGCTTGCCGCATCGTGTAGTGCCTCGCTAGCGCCTTAGTTTTCGCGTTTGCACGTCGCAGCCCACACCCCGCACATGGCCGAACTCCGGCCGCCGCCTTGGAGCTCGCCGTCGTCGTCTCCGGCCACCGTAGGCCCGGCCTCCACCACCACTAGATGCGCGACTACAAGAGCTCTCCAACGAGCCCAAGAACGGCGTCGCTCGTGCCCTGTGGGTGTTTTCCGAGCCGCACCACCATCTCGGGCCTCGTCGGTGTCGAGTCGCCGGCGAGTTTGACCCAGTTTGACTCCTGGGTGGGCCCAGGTAGACCCCCCCTGAGTCTATGACAGGTGGGGCCGGTCTGCTAACTAATCTAGGATTAGTTTTAACTAATTTTAATTAAATCAGTCACTGACATGTGGGCCCAGGCCCCACTGATAGCTAATTAGTGTTAATCTAATCCTGTTAATTAGCTGAGAGGCTGACAGAAGGGGCCCACCAGTCAGGTTTGACCTGGGCTGGCGCCTTTGACCTGCTGAGGTCAGCATGACGCAATGCTGACGCAGTAATGCATTTTCTGGATTTATTTTTATTCAGGAAATTCCGGAAAATAGTCAAAACTTCTAAAAATCATAGAAAATCAACCATAGCTCCAAATGCAAAGATTTATATATGAAAAATGATAAGAAAAATTCAATATATCCATCTGTAATGGTTTCATGCATGACAAAACAAGTTTACCTTGCTGTTTAAGCAGAATAAGGAAATGCACTATTAAAGCCATGTTTAATAAGCTAATAATTGAATCTTTGATTCAAATAAGCACATTCCTTTCTGTTATAGCTTGCATTAGGCCAAGACACATTCATATTGCCATGTCATGGCATGCATCATATTGTTGCATATCGTCATGTGTTGATTGTGTTCCGATGTGTTCTTCGTGGTAGGTTCTGCCTCCGAGTATATTCACGAGTATCCAACTGAAGGGCAGTATCCCACTACCACTCCATCAGGCAAGCAACCCATTGATCATTCTGATACAAACCCATGTTCTCGCTTCTGCTCTTGTTTACTGCATTAAGACAACGCGATTTAAACTGCTGTGTGCTACGGAAGTTGAACCCTTATCCTCTGCATGACTTGTCATTGCCACAGGAACTAGATGAAACCCACTAGCATGTGTAGGAGTTGATTGAGCCATGTATGTGATTCCTACCTTGCTATGCCTGCTATGCTTAGAGTTGTGCCAGGTCTGGTTCATCTGGGTGATGGGCTAGAGTGAAATGCTTATGTCGGTAGTATGAGGGATGCGTTGAACATGTTTTGGTAAAGGTATCGATGAGAGGCCATGTAGGAGTACATGGTGGGTTGTTTCATTGAGATCGTCCCTAAGAACTGAGATCTGTATGTGTGATTTAAGATTCAGCTACTACCATGCATTGGGATCCTTAATTGACCCTCTCGGCTTCTTAATCACCCTAGTACTCTGTCCAGGAGTTGCAAATAGTTTCTGGTGTTTGTAGGTTATGTGTTGGCGGCCGTGCGTATCACTGACCCTAGGGGTGGGCTGTGTTGCGGTAGATACACCATGGCACGGTGTACCGAGTCACCCGTTTGGTGTCTCGGGAACCCTGTTCACATCATTCGGGGCTGTATGTGGAAACCTCGGCCGGACTCCCTGCGGATGGAACCTGGATAGGTGATAAACCTGGACTAGAGACTTAAGTGTTTAGGTAGGCCGTGGCCGACACCCTCCCTGGGCTTCCGCTTGAAGGTTGCCGAGTACATGTCGTGTAAACGGCGGTAAGTGGTGAAAGCGTGTATGACGAAGTACACCCCTGCAGGGTTTAAAACTATTCGAATAGCCGCGTCCATGGTAAAGGACTACTTGGTTGCCTATATAGTTCATAGACAAGTTAATGGATACTACTAAAAGACTCAAGATAAGTGTGAGTACCGAGGATGGCCCTCTTGTAGGATGACGAGGGAGGATCCACGGTGGAGTATTGTGTTGGTGAGTAGTGGACTCGTGTGCGAAAACTATTTTACTGGTGAAGTTCCGTAGGATAGCTTAGCCAAGAGTCAAAGCTGGCTTGCTGTAATAACCCCACCACCTTCTTGAGAATGAGCATGTATATTAGGTTCTGATGTAAGACTTGCTGAGTACCTTGTACTCATGTTTGCTTATTTATTGTTTTCAGATGACAACACTGCCCCCTCCGATGGGTTTTATGTAGACCTTGACGTCGACGAGTGACTAGCCACCCAGGTGGTGATCCTGGCCATGGAGGGCCCTATGTAGATAGACATGCTTCGAGAAGCCTTCTTTCTTTCTAGTGTCTGTACTCAGACCGGTTGCTTCCGCATGTGCTTGTATGATTGTATGACTTGAGTGTCGGGTCATGTGACCCCTATCTGTATGAACATGTTATGTATGGCTCCCTGGAGCCTTTTAAATAAAGTACTTGAGTTGTAGAGTTTTGTTGTGATGCCATGTTGTATGTACTCATATCGGGCATATTGTGTGTATGATTGAAATGCTTGGTATGAGTGGGATCCGACAATCTAGTTGTTTATCCTTGGCAGACTTTCTTATGGGGAAATGTAGTCTAGTGTTCCTCGAGCCATAGTAGTCCGCTATAGCCCGGTTCACCGGAGTCCTGCTAACCCAGCACTACTGTTTAGAACACTTGACTGGGAGGCATGTGTTTCACTTCATTCCTATGTCTGTCCCTTCAGGGAAATGTCACGCGGTGACTTCCGGAGTCCTGCCTAGCCTGCTACAGCCCGGGTCCCCCGGAGTCCTGTTAGCCCAGTGCTACAGCCCGGAATCACTCGCTGATGACCGACATGCTCGATGTGATTCATGTATGCCTGTCTCCATAGGTCTGTGCCACTTTGGGTTCACGACTAGCCATGTCGGCCCGGGTTCTCTGTCATATGGATGCTAGCGACACTATCATATACGTGAGCCAAAAGGTGCAAACGGTCCCGGGCCATGGTAAGGCGACACCCATGGGATACCGTGCGTGAGGCCGCAAAGTGATATGAGGTGTTATCGGCTAGATCGATGTGACTTGGAATCGGGGTCCTGACGGTTCAGTTAACAGCCATCGATTGATCGCCCGGGTTCAATAACGCGTAGCCTGCAGTGCAATCGCTCGAGTTCAATTAGAGCCCAACGCCTCGCTCGGGTTCAGTTAGAGCCAACGCCTCACACACACGCGCGTACGTGTACGAGAGAAACACGCATCGCTCGGCCCCTGACCTCCCACCGTAACTGGGAACTCCCTGAAATTTTCCTCGCCCTCGCTTCTACCATGGTTCTTTCCGTCATGGATGGCCCAAAGAATGTCATGCAGCTGCATCTCCGGCCCGCCCAGGACGAAAAGCCCATTTTATGTCATGTTTTTTGTCATAGAAGTAGGAGCCCACCACATCTATGATGATATCGGGTTTTGTCACAATTATCGTCATAGAAGTGTTTCGTTCGGCCCAAAATGTAACGGATGTGTCTTTTTTTTGTAGTGTGATGCCTATCTTTGCTGGACTTGTCACTGGCTCGGCCAGTGACCTGACTAGCTATTTGTCTTTTGGTGCTCACGGGATGGTGGTTCATGTAAAAAAATATCTTTCCTTATCTTAATGACTTCGGCCTTTCGAATACAAGCTGGACACCATCACTACTAGGAAAAGGCCTACTAATGGCGCACCAGTTTTGCCTACTAATGGCGCATCACTGGTGCGCCATTAGTATCACGCCACTAGTATTTTTACTAATGGCGCACCACTAGTGCGCCATTAGTATCTGGTATACTAATGGCGCACCACCAAGTGCGCCATTAGTATATAACACCATGCGCCATTAGTATGCCTCCCAGGGGCCATATTTAACCATGTGCTTTGGCACACTAATGGCGCACTGCGGATAGATGCGCCATTAGTATACTTGGCATACTAATGGCGCACTCTGTCTTGATGCGCCATTAGTATCCTTTGGCATACTAATGGCGCACCTTGCGGTGATGCACCATTAGTATGAATATTTGATTTTTTTTTTACTTTTCTGATTTTTGCACAGGTTACAAAATATATTATTTGATAGAATATAGACAGTAGCACACAACAACAGCAGATTCATCAAATACAATAGAAGATTAGTCTCCGAATACAATTCATCATATTAGTCTCCGAATTCAAAAGACCGAACAAAGATAAAACATTACAAGTCTCGAGACCGCGAGTATCGAGTTTGTCTTCACATTACAAGTCGATATCAATCATCTAAACTACCATCACATAGAAGAGAGCTGCGTTCATCACGATGAGCATCATCGCGATCAAACTGGTTTTCATCTGATTCCTCCAACGCTCCCTCCTCTCTCCCGCTAGATAGTGGGCGTATCTAGATTCGGCCTCCGCCCTAGTGGTGTACCCTTTGTAACTGTTACCGCTAAAACGGTGAACCTGTCTCCGACACTCCTCCCAGTCGTCGTAGACTCCGGGAACCTTACCCTTGTACGTGACATACGAAGGCATCTCTATGCACAAGCGAAACAACAGACAATACATACATAAGCAATATATAAGTATGCAACAAAAGGATCGGAAGAGAAAAGCAAGACATTAATAGCACGATTCATGGTCCTACTAATAAATAGCATCGATGACATCTAAGTTGAATGACTGTCCAAACCAAAGAGACATACAATTCATTAAATTTAATTACAACATGAGCCAATCAATGTTTTAGAACTACACATCACTACTTTCGACTCGACTCATGGACAGGAGCGTGGATGAAGCCGCCGTCTGTCGTGATGGTCATGAAATCGCGGGCGTTGTCAGCCTGCATTTGTAGCATTCCGTCTATCTCAATGTTGGACGGTTCATATCTGAGGAAGAACTGCCCCGAGGTATGATGGACATCTTGATGGATGATGTCCGCAAACTCCGACTGGATGCGAAAGAATTCTTGTCTGATGTCCGCGTCCTGGATTGCCGACAAGCTCGAGGCCCAATCTTTGAGATTATTTGGTAGCAGAAGGTGATGATGGTCCCTTACGATCGCCCGCATGTGATGGAGGGCGTAGTAGGCATCCTTCTGACCGCCAGGCGGCTGCTTGACGCAGCAGAACGTCGTATTGTGGGCGAACACGTGCTTGCCGTACTTACGAACTGCCCTGATGAAGGTGCCTCCAGATTTGGCGTAGCCAGGGAGAACATCATCAAGAACTTTCTTGATATTTGTGTAGTCTATGTTGGAGTTACGGTTCGGGTCGAAATACGTGGCCATGGAATATTTCGGGCTTAAGAGGATGAGTGTGCAATGTGTGTCACTATATAGAACACGGAATGTTAGAAAAAAAAGAACGATCGAAATCTAAGAAATCATATGTTACGGGGCGGTTAAGGGATGACTTACTCTGGAAAGTAAGGCACAAGGAAGTTATCCTTATGTGGGTTTGCCAGAATGATGTCTTCGAGGTGTGAACTCGCGACTTGGCGGTCCCCATTGCTGCTCAAGAGCTTGGCACACATGTAGAACGGGTCGACGATCATGATGTCCGGGGTCTTGTCTCTAATGATCCGCATCTCCATACTCAGCGAAAACAGCCGAACGAAGGTGTAGTGCAGCGAATGAAGGTTGAACATAGTAAAGATGTCATCAAACCGCAGGACGATCGTACCCTCGATGGCGCGATCCACAAAGCCCTTGCCCTCTGGCACCTTGGCCACGAAAACCAGGTATGCCACATCATTCTCTCTGAGACGCCGCTTCTCCAAAGAAAGAACATTGTCGTGCAGACTCCGCATAGCACCGGTTGCAGCATTGAGCATATTTGTCGGTAGCATCGCCCTACCCGCCACATGCACCCTCCTCAATATATCCTTAGGTGAAGGTGGGCCATCCTAAGCACGGATCGTACTCGGTGCCGGCTGGCTCGCACCGGCGGCCTTTTTAGTCGGCCATTTCCGGCCCTTCTTCTTGATCTGCTATAATGGGACCGAGTTCTGCTCACATACCGCCTTCTTGACTGTGTTGGGGCTGATAATATTTGGCACCTCCGCTGTCTGAGGCTCGGTGAAGGCGGCAGCTGGAGGCGTCTCCTGAGAACTGAACGCCAGACGACGCCTGTTGCAATTGGGTTTCTTTGCCGTACCAGCTAGATCGCGGTCGTCTTGTTTGGGTTCTTGAGAAGGAGGCCCGCAGAACTCGTCACCGTACCCATGTTTGGCAAAGTACTTATCGACGTTGGTAAATGTACCATCGTCGTTGTCGTCGTCATCCGGATCCTGTGCCATATGCATGTTCGGATCCTGTGCCATAGGGATGTCCGGCATGTCCGGTAGCGTTGCGGCGTTCTTGCCATGGCTTGGCGCCGGCATGACTGGTGGTCTTATCTGTGGGGTGGTGTCCCCAGCCCCCAAACGAATCTGGCTCTTCGGCCAAAGCAGGGGCCAGCTTATGCAGGCGCTGAGGGTCATCTCATCTTCTTCGGCGGCCCAGTGGGTCTAATCGCAGGTAACAGCTCGTCGCAGCCTGGCAGCATCCGAACCACTTCAACCCTATACATTGTGGGTGGCATCGGATTACCGTGGAACACGGGGTTGCCCGGTTGAATGATTCTGCCCTTGGCGACATCAACCAACTCGCCGCCCACGAAGTGCAGGAGAGTGCAAGGAACATTGGTGGCGCCCTGCGAAAACATGTAGGGCGTCAGGGATGCCCAGTCAAAGGCAAGGAGATGAAGTCCTCGGCCGAGTGGCTTAGTTACCGTGATGCCGTCGAGCTCGGCTAATGTCGAGGCACCGCCAACGGCAGGCGTGCAACTGAAGGAGGGGCCGCTTGCTGGCGAGGTGCCGGCCGGCGTACACCTGGGTGCATTAAGCTCCAATGCCGGCGTCGGAGACACCAATACCGCCGCCGCCGGAGACACCAATGGTGCTGCCGCCGTAGACACCAATACCGCCGCCGCCGGAGACACCAATGGCGCCGCCTGCGCGTTGTGTGAGTTGCTAGCCGTGAAGCTGGGAATCGGGGGCGGCCCCTGTTGGCCACCCGCAATCCACGTCGTTATCCCATGAATCAAGGTAGGCATAATGCCGGTAAGCGTCGATCCCAGTTGTTGTTGCACTTGCTCTTGGACCATCTCCAGAATCCGCGCCACTTGCGCCTTGAGTGCTTCAACCTCGCGCGACTGGCTTTCCGAGCTGGTCTTTTTCTCCTTTCGCCCACCAGCACCATAGTATGACGACCATTTTGTGGACAAGCCTTTGCCGGCCCCACGACCAGCTGACGTCGGCTTATTGAGCTTATCCCTGTTTTTCATTACGTTCAATGCACTATTCAAAGGGGTGTCGAAAGGGGAGCTCTGAGACGACCCCGCGCTACTGCTTTCTTTGTCCTGCGGAAGGAACGTGAACCATTTAGAAATATTGGGGATTAATTAGAATGCAACCATATGGAGCTAATTACGTGGGGGTGTATTCCTTACCAGAAAAAGCTCAAGCTCCTTGGTCTTCGGATCCGTGGTAAGCTCCTTTGTTACTAGGTCCTCCTTCTACCGGGCCCTGAGAAAGTTCCTGGTCTGCTTGTCATTGTATTTCTCGAAGCGGGGCGGTAGGCCTTGCTCGGCACACTCCGCGTCCTCCTTGTCCCATATAGGCTCCGCCACTCTGTAACCGCCGGGACCAAGTTGGTGGACCCCTATGTTCAACTGCCGCATTTCCTTCCCCCACTGACTTGATTCGGAGGTTGCGAGGCTCTCGCACTTGATCTTGAACTCCTTGTAGTCATCTTCGCTCATCAAAGGATATTTCGCCTTGATCTTCTCATAACTATCACCTTTGTCAATCATTGCCTTCATCGTGCTTTTCCATGTAGAAAGGGCCGTGCTCATCGTTGTGAGGGTGGCACCGTTCACTTTATTACCCGAGAGGCGTGTGTTTGCGAACTCAGCGGGGAACTTGTATCGTTCGTGCAGCTTCGTGAAGAGGAGGCTGCGCAAATTCCCTCGGTCCTTATGACTTACGTTCTCGGTGTTGATCAAGGCGGTGCTCCGGAGAATGCACCCGAGCTGAATCGAGTACCCCTTGACTACGTGTTTGGGCCCCATCGGATGCCCGTCGGATTTCACTTCAGTAAATTCCTCCCTGACGGTGCCGAGCACGTTCGGGTGCCGGTCCTTCCGTTGCCTCTTCGGTTTGCTGCCATCTGTGCATGCGCCGCCATCATCAGTGGTGGCATCCGCGGCGCCATCATCAGTGATGTCATCCCCGACGCCACTAGGGGTTGTGTAGTCAGGATCAGTGTCTTCCGCGGCGTCCTCATAGCGGTGAGGTTCTTCCTCCAACTCCTGGGACAGCTCCCAGAATTGCTTGCCGCCCGAACTGCCGGACTCATCGTTGTGGGCCATGTTTCACTCTAAATAGGAAAAAAGTTTGGTCAAAAAGTTGGTTATTGTCAAGGAACAAGATCATGGTCTCATCATTTAGGGTTTGTCGACACCGAGGCATCCTAAAAGCTAAGCTTTTATCATTTAGGGTCTGTCGACGCCGAGGCACCCTAAAAGCCTAAGCGTACATCATTTAGGTTCTCATCGACACCGAGGCACCCTAAATGCTAAGTTTTCATCATTTAGGGTTTATTGATGCCGAGGCACCCTAGGTTGGGCCTAATCACTTGGCACTAATCAGTTGTCTCTATTGCCACCTATGTTGGGTTTATCATCTAGTGTTTATCGATGCTGAGGAGAATTTCTAAGTTGGGCCTAATCACTTGGCTCTATTGCCACCTATGGTTTAATGCAGCAAGAATAAAGGGGTAGTTGATCCTACTTAATTAAGTATTAAGATACCCCGGCCCATGCATTAGTAGCAAGTACCTCATATGTCCGATTTTTAGCAAAGTCATGCTAAAATTGACGGAAAATTTCAGCATGACCTTTGCTGAAAATAGGACATATGGAGTACCCGAATTTGCCGAAACGGAAGTTAATCGACATTCCGGCAAACTCAAGGGCCTCTCGGGGTACCTGCAAAATCATCACGACACGAAGGGCCTCTCAAGGGCCTCAAGCAGCAGCGGCGTCTCCCAGGACCCCATTTTTTGCTAAATTTCTTTGAGCAACAATCAGAGCAGAAAATTCAGCATATTTCTATACAATTTTTGGGTATATATCAGGTTTTGGCTGCATTTGCAAATGCATTCCATGTACTACAACCCTAGAGAATTCCTAGCATGAGGTTTGTCCATCACTTTTGGCTCACTTATTAATCTACTCATCCTATGTCAATATCCACATGCTATGTCATCTGATGTTCCTGAATCATTGTAGTTTAGGCACCATACAAGATTGTTAGTTCAATGTGCTTTATATCCTAGTTATACTACTGCAGGAAAGGAGGATCATCATACACACACATATATATATATAGCAATTGACAGGAGCTTCATCATTTTTAGTAACAACAATACATATATAGCAATTGGAAGCAAACAGATGTACACATAAGATAGAAATGTAGTGCTGAAAGTTTAATGCTTACAAAAGACTTGCTGAAATAGTGAAAAATATGGAGTCACCAAGCTGGCTAAGAAACTCCCAAAGTCCACTAGCGAATCCAAGATCTAATCCTGTTACACACATCATAACAATTTAAGATAATTAGGATAAGGATAGTAGGAAATGAAAAAGAAAGAGCTCAAAAAACAATCACAACAGAAAAATAATAAAAACCTAGTCCTAGAAGAAAATAAATCCTAAAAGAAAAGAAAACCTAAAATCTGGAGCAAGTCCTAGCAGTAGTAGTCCAACTAGATGGCCACCACCACTACTCCTATCTCTGTTCAGCATCATCAATACAGGCTTTGTACACACACGCACACAAAGTCCATATGGCTTTGTACACACACGCACACAAAGTCCATATGGCTTTGTACACACACGCACACAAAGCACACGGCCATGGCCATGGCCATGACCGCCAGTAGCTGCAGTGCTAGCAACATTAGCAAGCAGCGGCCGCGGTGCAGCTAGCAACAGGCGGCGGCAATAGAGCAGCAGCGGTGACGGGCGCAGGTGACTGCAAGAGGACGCGGGAGAAGCGGCCAGAGGGCGCGGGGGCGGAGCGAGTTCGGGTCAGGCGGGCAGCAGCATCTACGGCGATGGATCCATGCGAAGGAAGAAGAGGATCGACAGATGGGCTCACAGGGGGGCGTAGGCGAACTCGGCGAGGTCAGGGGCGGTCGAGGCAGCGCGGATCAAGGTGAAATCGACGACGGCAGAAGGAAGAAGACGATCTCGATCCCATCGTTCGGCGGTGCCCTGGCTCGATCTGGACTTGTAGACGACGTGGAAGACGACGGTGAAGCCGGGGGACACACTATCTTGGCGTGGGGACGACGGTGGCCGCGACAATGACAACGGCGAGTGCGGTCACCGCACGAGCTCTCGCGCTCGAGTATGAGCCGGGGAGGAGGCGGCTCGATGGGGAAAGAGGGGGAATCGGGCGAGGGGTGGTCTCTCTGGAGGCGGCGGGGGTGGGGGCGCGGGGGCACGGGGGCGGCGGGGGTGGAGTCCGGTGAGGGTCGGGGTGGCGGCGGCGTGGGTCAGGGCAGCGCGCGGGTGGATCTGGTGGCGAGGGAGAGAGGGTCGAAGGGGATCTGGTGAGGGAGAGGGAGGATAGCTAGGGGAAGCTTACTAATGGCGCACCACACCTCGGTGCGCCATTAGAAATCTTTTTTTTAGATAGCAATGGCGCACCCCGTAGTGGTGCGCCATTAGAATGTTTTTTATTACAGTTTGAGCACATGTTATATTGCACCTAACCCAATCAACATCAGAACCCGCCCACTAGCCCGACTGGTCAGCACGCAGCTCCCACACCAGGAGGTCCTGGGTTTGATTTCCAGGCTCCGCAATATTTTTTTTGCATTTCAAATGCTGTTTGATATTTATTTGTGTTTAAATATGTTCAAACTTGTTTAAATCATAAGAGTAATATTTTTTTATAAAAACAGTAATAATTTTTTTAAAAATATGTTCAAATTTGTTACTTGAAAATATCATCGGCGGCGGCGGTGGAGCGGGGGAGGGTGCGGGGGGCCGGGTGCTCGTCGGTGGTGGTGGAGGGGGGTCGAGATCAAGTGTCCTCATGAATTCAAAAAGTTCCCGTGAAATTTAAAAATATTCATGATATCAAAAAGTTCCCATGAAATACAATCGAGAAATGAAGACTACGATTTAAATACAATCGATCTTAGCTAGCTATCTGTTCACAATCTTCTTGCCCTTCTTTTTCGCAAATGGAGTTCTTTTGTGGAACGGACGTCCTTTAGGTAGGGTGGTCCTGCTTCTTCTTGTGGTGTGTGCTGCTACTTCATCGTCGTCATCATGTTCGATCTTCGGGTCACCGTACTTGTCGAAGTCTTGCTCATTGGCTACTCCATCCATTCCGATGATCTTCCTTTTGCCTCTCCTCATGACAACACGACTGGGCTTTGACGGGTCGGTAATGAAGAAGCATTGGTCCACTTGGGAAGCCAGTACCCATGGCTCATTTTTCACAGTGACGTTTGCGCCCGCGGTCTTGGATTTGGCTTCGGGTATAACCATGGTGGTGAAATACCGGTCTTCTTTTAGGACGCTCTTGGCCCATCTGACATGGAACATCGGGACCTTCTCTCCAGCGTAGCTCAGCTCCCAGATCTCCTCGATCCTTCCGTAGTATCTGTCCTTGTCGTTACTGGCGTAGGATTCCATCATTACCTCAGAGTTCTGATAACCATCGCTCTTCATGTCCTTGTTCTCGGTGTAGAATGTGTAGCCGTTGATATCGTACGCCTCATAGGTCATCAGGTTGTGCTCGGCGCCCTGTGACAAAGCGAATATGAGTTGTTCTTCTGCGGAAGAATCCTCATGTAAAGGGTACGACAGAAGCTTCTGCTTGAACCAACGTGTGAAACATGAGTTGTGCTCTTTGATTATATCTCCGCCCGTCCTCTGTTGGCCTCGGTCATTGTATGTCTTCTCAATAAATGTTTTGTGCTCTACCACGCAAGGATCGACCACGTCTATGTGTTGTAGCGTGACTAGGTTTGCTCTTTCAAAGTCGGCGAGTCGACCCTCAAAGTCGATATGCATTTTGCGGCGACCCTCACGGTGACCCCATCCAGCGAGCCTGCCGAGGTGCCTGTTGATGGGCAGACCAACGGGGTTCTCGATGCCTAGATAATTCGTGCAGTAGGAGATGCACTCTTCGGTCAGAAAGCCCCTGGCTATACTTCCCTCTGGACGTGACATGTTGCGAACGTATCCTTTGATGACACCATTCATCCTTTCGAACGGCATCATACTGTGCAGGAACGTCGGCCCGAGTTGGATGATATCCTCCACGATATGGACCAGCAGATGCACCATAACGTCGAAGAATGCGGGCGGGAAGTACATCTCAAGCTCGCATAGTATCACCACGATCTCTTCCTGTAGCCTTCTGAGTTGCCTCACGCCAATCAACTTCCGAGAGATGGCGTCGAAAAAGTTGCATAGGCCAACTAGCGTTTCACGGACGTGTGCGTCCATGATCCCACGGATTGCAACTGGAAGTATCTGCGTCATCAGCACGTGACAGTCGTGAGACTTCAACCCGCTGAACTTCTGCTTCGCTGGGTCTAGGTATCTGCTTATCTTCCCCGCGTAACTGTAAGGAAGTTTTACTCCTACGAGGCAGGTGAAAAACTGCTCGATCTCCTCCTGACTTAGAGTGAAGCACGCGGGAGGGTAGTCACTTCCGGTCTTCTTGGCCTTTTTGCCTTTGCGACGAGTTTCTGTGTCCTGCTTCACCTCATCATCATCATCATCATCATTAGCGTGAAGCTCCTGCCTGATGCCCATTGATTTCAAGTCTGCCCTTGCTTTCAGCCCATCTTTGGTCCTCTCTAGTATGTTGAGCAGGGTACCAAGCAGACTCTCGCACACGTTCTTCATGATATGCATGGCATCAAGGCTGTGAGGCACACGGTGGATCTTCCAGTATGGCAAGTCCCAGAAAACAGACCTTGTTTTCCATACCTTCAGCAGCGGCTGTGGCGCCTTTCGCTTCTTTCCCGGCTCTGGCACCTTTTGCTTCTTTCCTGGCAGTGGGCAATCTTTCCAATTTTTCAACAGCTCGTCTATTTCCTCGCCGCACCTCATACGCGGGCGTTTTCGGGGTTCTGTTTCACCATCTAACAGATCCTTGCGTTTCCTCCACGGGTCATCGTCGCGAAGCCACCTTCGATGTCCCATGAACACGGTTTTCGAAGACCCGGGATATCTATCTAGCTGGCGATACGTTGTGTCATCCATGCACCTTACGCATCCAAAAAATCCGTGGACTACCTGCCCCGCGAGATATCCGTAACCGAGATAGTCGTGCACCATCATGAGCAGTGCGGCTCTCATAGGGAAATATTCTTTCTCTGTGGCGTCCCACGTATTGGCTGGCGTTTTCCACAGTGTGTCTAGCTCCTCTTTCAGCAGCCCCAAATACAGATTGATGTCGTTCCCTGGTTGTTTCGGCCCTTCAATTAGCATACTCAAGTGAATGTACTTCCTCTTCATGCACAACCAGGGGTGAAGGTTGTACATCCACACAAACACAGGCCAGGTGCTATGTGTGCTTCTCTGGCTGCCAAACGGATTGACTCCATCGGTGCTCGCGCCCAGCACGATGTTCCTTGGATCCGTCCCAAATTTTGGGTATTCGAAGTTCAACACTTGCCACTGGCTCGCATCCTTAGGGTGACTCAATATCTTGTCTTTCTTATTTATCTCCAGATCATTTCCGTCATCTTCCCGCTTCTTCTCCTCCCTATCCGCGTGCCAACGCAGGAGCTTTGCTACCTTAGGGTCCGCGAAATACCGCTGCAGACGAGGAGTGATCGGAAAGTACCACACCAATTTTCGAGGAGCTTTCTTCCTCTTCTTGTATTGAGTGACGCCGCACACCGGACATATGGTAGACTCCGTGTGCTCGTCCCAATAAATGATTCAATTGTTCATGCACACATGGTATTTCACATGCGGTAAATCCAGAGGACACACGATTTTCTTCGCCTCCTCGAAACTGGTCGGGCACTTGTTCCCCTTGGGAAGACGTTCATGCCAGAATGACATGTTCTCGTCGAAGCATGCGTCGGTCATTTTCTATTTTACCTTCATCTCCAGAGCCATGAGCGTTACTTTCAGGCGGGTATCCTCGGGCCTGCATCCTTCATACAATGGAGTAACCGCGTCTATCTCCAGTTGATCCAGCTTGGCTTTCTCTCGGGCGGCAGCTCTTGCATTATCCGTCTGCTTGAGAAGCAACTCTTGAATATGAGGGTCCTGCACCCAGCCTCCATCGTCGTCTGCTCCGGCATCTTCATCTTCATGATCATGCCCTTCGTCTTGATCTTCCTCATCATCATGTACGACATCTTCTACATGATGACTGTGTACAGCATCACCGTCGTGATCATGTCCTGGAGATTCTTCGTCTTCTCGCCCGCCCTCGCCGCGGTGGTACTTGCCTTGTTGCCCTTCCTCATTTCTTGCCCGGCCCCCATGGACGACTTCATAGTCATCTTCACCACCTTGCCACCGATAGCCATCCATGAAACCATGCAAGAGCAGGTGGTCCCGCACCTGCCCGGATTCTGGATCCGCAATAAGGCTCTTCAGCTTGCATCTTCGACACGGACATCTTATCTCCATCTTGTTCTTTTGAAGCATCTCGACCTTCGCGGAGCTCAAAAACCTATTCACGATGCCTTCGGTCATCGTGCGGACCATGGTCACCTGCGGGGTAGAGAAAACGATATTTTAGAACCAAGAAAAAATTTGGCATGACCTTCCCTAAAAATAGGACCAAAAAGAATGCATAATGCCAAAATTCTCGCCGAAACGGAAATGAATCAACATTCCGGCAAAATATTGGCAACTATCGCATTTCAAATACCGGTACCTGCAAACACAAACATATATGCAACACCACAAACACATGCAACACCACAAACATACATAGATCTAGCTAGGCCACAAAAAGTGCATGTGCAGGTTGTTACGTTGGAGCGAGCTAGGGAGAAAAAAAGTAGATCTACATCATGAAGATAGCTTTCCCCTTACTTACCTATCAAAAAAAGGTAATTTCACCACTTAATTTTGATGAATCTATGGTGGAAATGAGGTGAGGAGGAGGAGGCTGCCGAAAGCTTGGAGAAGGAGGTGGAGGGAATGAAGTGGGGAAAGTGAGTGGGTAGGTGTGGTTGTCCAAAATATCTTGTTGGGGTCCCAGGTTACTAATGGCGCACCTGCAGGTGGTGCGCCATTAGTAATTTTGCAGAAAAGTAATATATATATATGTATATATATACTAATGGTGCACTTTTACAGGGTGCGCCATTAGTAGTTTAAACTAGTAATGGCGCACTATGAGGCGGTGCGCCATTAGTAGTTTTGCAAAAAAAAGAATAAAAAAAATTCAGTACTGGCGCACTCCCTGTCTGGTGCGCCATTACTAGTTAGAACTAGTAATGGCGCACTTCGGTAGGATGCGCCATTAGTATGTATGTAAAAATGAAAAAAAAATTATCACTAGTGGCGCACCTATTTTCTGGTGCGCCATTAGTGTCTTCCACACTAATGGTGCATCACCAACTGGTGCGCCATTAGTATATAGTAGTGGCACACTACTTCCCTGGTGCGCCATTAGTGTCAATCCTCTCTATAGCCCTTTTCCTAGTAGTGCATATGGAACATGCAACCACATATGACACCGCAAAGTTAAAGCAAGAACCTAGGATGGTGGTTCATTGCGAGCGAGGTCATCAACTCGAGAGCTACGTTCCCCGTCTCCATCTGCTGACACTAGACCATTTAAAGCGTTGAAATGTGTCTTGCCTAGCCGCACACCAAACTGGAGCGACTTCTCTCTTTTCTTTTTGGCTTCTCTCATGGCAGCAGAGTCTGAAATACCCTTGCATAAAAACACAACAGTGAGAGTAAGGGTGAAGTGTGTGCAGAACTAGTGCATTGTAAAAGTAGCAGATAGCAGATGGATGAAAAATAAATGACAGGAGACATATGATAGCTCTACAACATTGCATGGCAAACAAAATTAGATTCTACTATGTATGATTTTGTAATATATTAGCACAGGAAATGCAGGTACTCCTCCAGCACACCACCACATGTGGTCATATCTAAGATAACAGTCGACTGAAAATAAATAGGTAAGTCGATTTTTTTAATGAACCGTCCGATCTATAAGGAACGGGCAGATGGCCTTCGTCTACCTCCCGCCAGTCACTGTTGACGATCTTTCTCGAACCGCCAGCGACCACCGGCCCAGACCCCTGCCTCCGCCGCCCCGCCCTCCCATCGACCTCACACCACCGCCGTGCTTGGGAGCGCCCCCAGGCCATCCCTTTAATCCCGGCCAACCTCCAGATCGGGCGCCAGTAGCTCTAGGCCACACACGCCCCTAAGATAAACACCAAGGCGCTGCTTCCCCAGCGTAATAGGCGTACTAGCGCCTGTTACACCGGGGAATGCTTCCATTAATTGGGAATCAAGTGGCCAGAAATTGAAATTCAGGGGGGCGACGGACCTCTAGCTAAGGTGAAATAGTATATGAGGAGAAACCTTGTGCATCGTGAGTTACTAGGAACATCTAGTATCAAGAAGAAGCGGTCAACTAGTTTCTTCTGTGGGATGAATACCGTGCAAGCTGAGACATAAGATTTGCACGAATAAGGGAAGAGGAGTACCTTTTTCGGTTCCCGGTGTGGTCACCTCCACAAGTCGCACTGATTTTCTTCTTTTTACAGGGGAAACCGATGTTCTGGAGGGTGCAGGCTTGGACGAACCCATGGCCAAATTGTTGACTATGTTGCCGTAGCCATATGTCGGCGGAGGGGAAGCAGATCCGAGGCGGCGAAGGACGGCATAGCAGGAACAGCTCCAGCGCGGTGGAGGGTGGCGAAGTTGGAGCGGCAGCGGTGAGGCGCAGGACGGCGTGGTTGAACTGGCTCGGGTACGGACGGCTTGGCCTCGGCTTCAACTACTAGCTGTGGAGGGCGTTGCGGTTGAGGTTGCGGTGGATGACGACGTCGGCGTATCGGCTCCGGCATGATGGAGGAGGGTGGCGGTTGATGGGTGGGATGGGGTGGCGGACGGAGGACGCCGGGGTTTCGCGGCTGGTGGAGAGGTAGTTTTGGCGCCCATGGAGTACGAATGGGGAATTAGACGGGTGGGGGGAACCATGTTTCGGTCTGGGAGGTGCTTGTTTTTGGCTTTTTTGAACAGAAGATGGGACGCGCTTGTTTGAAATTTGGGGAAAGTACAAACTTTGCCCCCCTCCTAAATTTCGGACCTACTGCGGGTCGGGGGTAGGATGGTAATCCCAGGTGTCCTAAATAGTGGGCGGGAGCGATTTCGGCCGTGCGCATGTGTGCTAAGGCAGCCATTGTGTATGAATGTTTTTCGGATGCAGTTGCGTGGCGTCTAGATGAAGCTACAAACCTACCCCAGTTTATACCTTTGGACGTCGGGCCGGTAGGTTTCACGGGTCGGAGTTATTAGAAAAGTAATTTCCTTGTACTACCAAACATTGGTCTCACGCGGTTTCGGGCGAGTAGAGGCTCTTTTGGCGCTTCGTTCAAAATTTTGAAACACAAGCATTCACGTTTAGAGTACTCTTGAACTATGAGGATTGACCTAAATATACAACGTTATATTTGACCTTGTATGTTTGAAAACCTCATTAAATTATCCGCTTCTTTTTGAAATTTTGACACTTGAAAATCCTATAACTACGATTATTTTGGAATGGAGGAGCTAAATTTGAATCTATTTTGTACACGACTACATATGCTATTATGTACAAAATCAGAGCAAAGATTGGTGCCCCCATAATTTAGGTATGGTTTACAAATGCCATGATATCAAATTCAAATAATTGAATGGACTTCATGTTGAATTCGATTTTTTTAAACCACCTTAAGTTGAATTCAAATGTATGCTAGTTCATAGGTAGTAGCTATTTATAATGTCCATTGTGTAAATTTCTTATGTATAATGTGCTTCACACACACAACATGAACTATACTCACGTTTATATTCGATTGCTAAAGCGATGCATTGTATGGAGTTCAAAATACTAACTATGTGGATCAATTGTGTCGAATAATAACATAGACATGCTCAAATTCGATAGAATCTAGATGTCTGATGGATCAATTACCGCTCCTTACGCAAATTGCAAATATCATGATCCCATCCTAATATTTGGATACAATTTATATGTTTAATCAATGGGTAGAGCAGTCTTTTACGTGTAGTTTCACTCTCCATCGGTGGTCTCTCACACATGCTCACACACTCTCTCCTGAGGTGTCTTTCTCGCACACATGCTCTAGATATAACCCTTCCTCCCTCTCGTAACCATTTACAACTATTTTCACTAACCTTTATCACAAGCACTCTTCCTCTCGAAAACATACACACGCACAATCCTCATCGACCCTTTCTATATACATGGACCTGCCTACGTGTCTCATGTACGCACATTATCTTTACGCCTGTCTCTCACGCATTGTCTCACACCTCTTTTCCTAATCGACTAGTATGATTCTAGCAGAGCATTCTGTAGGATGCCCCTTAAAGTTAGGTTGGATGAATAGTAATATCAGAGATAAAGGGGTTACCTTAGTCCGAGAACCTAGGGTTACAAATCCTAGCCGGCTTTGTCAGTGGACACAGAGTCCTTCACAATTCTGCTATCTTTGTCTTGTACCACTAGTCATCCATGGGTCTTCCTAAATGCATCACGGGCCGACCAATGTGGCGCAGGACGAAACAGAACGAAGGGCCTCACCTCGACCCACCGGACCTCACGCGGTGACACACCCTCTGTCCCCACGTCTCATTATCTTCTCACACCCACACATACCACCACAAACACCACACACATAGAAAATTTCTCCTGGTGCCTCTATTCCCTCCCCCCCTTGCATATACAGACTCAAGGGAATGGAATCTCTTGTCGTAACGTCATATTCGTCTCTCTCTCTAGACCACTCTCATCTCTCGTGCTATCTCTCCCACACCCCCCCCCGTCAGCCGCTCTTTCCATGCCTCTCTCGAATACGTAATACACACACATACCTCTCTAGGCCCCGCCAAATGCATCAACTACACATTCACACATGTTACATCACGTGCCCCATTGATCTAAAAAGCCCTCTCTCCACGTTTATTTCGCATACAACATTCCTTTTGAATAAAGTGTGGCCACAAAATTATTTTAGAGTTTCTACATATATACAACATTACAAAGTTATATGGAGGAGTACGAACGCTAATTTACATTGCATGGTGCCCACAATGATATTTATTCCGCACTATGAATTTGTATATTTTTATACTATATACAAAGTTAGTCATAATAAAGAGAAACGAAGAGCATCTCTCTCTCCATCTCATACCCCCCCCTGTACGCCCTTTCACGTATGCACACAAAACTATCTCCAGGTCCTCTAAAAGTAAGCCCCCAGAAAATTCACGCATGTTTCATCTTTCTCTTGCGATATATGCAATGACGATCATTGTATTTGAAGCGAAAGCACGATACGTACATTGGACTTCAGAATCCACTCATTACGGTCACCATTTACGTTTAGTGGTTATTATGCAGTCACGGGCTCACCGTACAACTCTGTATTTGCTCATGACATGACTAGTTGACCAGTTAAACGCTCCACGTGGCACCTCTAGTGTTGCATCACATTATCTCACTACCATCATGCCCACCTGTCGACTTGTATCTACTCTACATCTACACTCTTATAAAATACATCAAATACACTCTTATAAAAAACAGAGTTGGTGATGATGGTGTGCCTGCCATCCTGCAATATAGGTCGTCCGATTTATATCTGACGGATAGGAAAGAAACTATGGCAATTTTGCAAAAAGGTACCCACACACCTCTCCACATTTGCAAATAAGGCCTTCCCTCATTCATCCTTCTCTCTCACAAGATAAACAAGTCATACAAATGCATCTTGATGTTACATGCAACACACGGGCATCTTGCCAGTAAGAATGAAAACAAACGACAAAAAAAATATTTGGACGGTGGTTCAAAGTCATGACCGCGGGCACAGCGGACAAGGTGGCCTTGTATTGGTATGCTGAGCCGTCTGTTTTAACACACATGAGCTGGTGTGGTGATTATACACACATGCACGCATGCACACGAACTGCATCCACGCAACACTCACACAAACACATGCACCCACGCACGCACGCAACACTCACACGTACACACGCAGCCACGCATGCACGCAACACTCACACGCATGCACGCAACACTCACACGCACACATGCACGCATGCATGCACACACCAGTACACCACACGACCAACACACACTCTCACGCTCAAGTGCTCAACCTACACGTGCATGCGCACACATCAGGCCCTGACAGACACATACACAACCAGGTGATTCCCGCGCACGGGTTGGAGCCTTGTCGCGCCTGTGTAAATTTGTGTTTATCTGACCTTTTGCCTATGCGAACTGACAGGTGGGACCCACAACGAACATGGTCAATTTAACTAGTCAACATGGCGCCACGCAGACTATTTGGCCAGTCAACAGAGTGCAATCCGATGCTGAGCTGTGAGCAAGTGACCGTATAATCACCGCAAAACGTATATAGTGACCGTAATCAGCTTATTCTGAAGTTCGGTGACCGTATTACGCTTTTCTCTCTGTAGGCCCTCCAAAACTACATCTCTACATGTTCTCGCATGTTACATCTAACAACTATGCAATACAGCACTACTACTACACTCTAACACAATAAATCATATGTGTTTTTAGTTTTACTAGATATCATTTGTTACTTATAATTATTCGGTTTGCATACATTAAAATTGCCTTTGAAATGTATGGCCAGTATCATCTACCGCGCGGGAAAAATCCTGCCCTTTCCTATTTAATCGGGTTTGTATTGATGGATCGTGCGAAACAACAAAACTATAGTACTATATAGTACAAGTGACAGTTCACTGGGCCGTCGTGTCGTCTACTCCTCCGTTGTAAGGGTGGAGCACTCGCTTTCATAAATCTTCTAGTCCCTTTCGCTGACATGTGGGACATCAAGCTACCGGGTCCATGTGCCATACCGGAATACAGTGTAGAGCAGCCGGGGTGAAGCACCCCAGTCATGGCGCTGGCGTAGTGATGAGCAATGAGGCGTCAAATCACAAAGCTGCACCTTTCCTGCAGTTAAGTTGGAAGGACGAAGCAACCATCATTTCACTCGTTGCTGAATCCGCTTCTCCCTCATCTTCTTCAACTTAACCATTGTTCTTTCTGCCGTTGTTCTGCCTCATGTGGGACGCGGATCGGCTTGGCAAAACACTAACACGTGGGACCGCATGTTAGAAAACCGCCAGGTCAACGTCCTCCGAAAATAAGAAGCCTAATCCTAGACTTACAAAGGGCTACGTAGCTGCTACGTATACTTTCCATCTAATCTATATATGCCCCCCCTGATTTTCAGGTGGGGTGAGCCTAATCCTCTCCTTTAATCCAATCAAATAGTCACACATCACATCAGTTCGTAGCTTTACGTAAACCATTATGTGGATGTAGCATTGCTCAAATAAGAAACCTCCCCCGCCATCCACGTGGCAAAATCACCTCCTTTTTACTCATCTCGATTCTATAATTTTTTTAGATCAATATAATTGAGATTTGTATAGATAGCACACAGGAGCAAAACCAAGTGGTACAGTTAAGGGCATCCACAATGTGTAGCCAAATGTGAAAATAGGTTTTGGCATCGTGGGAACCATTGTGGACGGTGTTGCCAAAGCCAAAAAGATGGAACCGAAGCTCCCTGATTGATTGATTGAAGGAATAGAAAAATGCAACATCTCTCCTCTTTCTCCCATGCTTGGATGCATGTAGTACAGTATAGAGCACAGAGTCTACTCCCCAGTCCCTTCTATCACAAATCACAAAGCAGTGAGGCGTCAAACCATCATTTCACTCTTCGCTGACTCCGCTTCTCCATCGTCTTCTTCGAGAAGCCATCTCACCGCATTAGTTACTCCTAGTAGTACTAGTAAATGACTTCCTGGATGCAAATAAGGCGGTTGTCTCGGCTTGCAGGCGACACTTGCGAACGACTTACCGTGGTCTCCCTCAATGGTGTTCTCCGTCGAACGCACTTCGCCAAACCACCCAAAAAAATATCGTCGACGTCACCGCAATGGGGAAGGAAGTCAAATATAGTTACTACCTCCATTTTTTTGTACACAAGGCCAGTATATCAAAATTACAATTTGCAAAGGGCCACTAACACTAATCGAGGCAAAATTGATGGGGTTAGCAACCAAGGACATTAATATCCCCTGCATGCATGCGGAAGTGAGAAGGTTGGCTTGCATGGCGCTGCATTAATCAAGCGATGAGGAGTGAGATGGTTAGCTCTTTTGTCTTTGGAGAAAAAAATACGCATTAATTGACATGTGAAACGAGGATTTGTATCGATTAAATCCCGCGAAGGAAAATCCATCCTTTCTTTTTTAACACTAGTACTCCTAGTACGTACATACTTATCCGGTTTGGGTCTAGGCCTTGCATTGCCAAACTTCACCACACATTTTTGCCAAGCTTGCCTAAAGTTTTCAAAATGAGAAGGAGGTACACTTGCGCACGGCTATCGCGGTCGCACCGCACCCTCACACGGTCGCTCCTACACGCCGCGGTCGCACTGCACCCTCACACAGTAACTCCTGCATGCCGCAAACCCAACCAAGGGAAAGCACCCTCACTAACACGTGATGTCGCATGTGAACACACCAAACTCAGCCATCCTATCGCTGACACATAATTTTCGTTCCTAGAATATGTTTATCCAACCGCATGTTGGGGAGTATCCGTACGGCCCATGCAGTGGTCTGTTGGGGAAGAAGAAGAGGTGAGGAAGAATGAAAGAAGGTTTAGGAGACGTAGGATATTCACCCAACCGCCTGAAATGGTAGACTGACCCAAGTCAGGTGACTTGCATAACAAATATATGTTTTTACACAGCAAAAGATCCATAAAAACAACAACATAAAGAAAAACTATCACTGCTGGCGAAAAGAGACGACCTCGTCGTCTATGGCTGCCGGCGTGAACCAGCCGTCGCTGCCGACGTGTGTCTCTGCACCATGGTTGTCCTCGGCCTCCAGCTACTCGTTCAAGAGGAGTGTGCGGGCGCTCTGCACGAACGAGAGCACATCCCTGTTCAAGTCAAGGACGTCCAGTTCCGCCTGTAGGAGGGCCTCGATGGTAGCGGCATCCGCGTGCTCCGCGTCGAGTCGAGCCTCCGCCGCCCGATTCAAGTCCAGGACGTCCGGTTCCGCCTGCAGGAGGGCGTCGATGAGAGCGGCATCCGCGCACTATGTGTCGAGTCGAGCCTCTGCCGCCCGGTTCAAGTCCAGGACGTCCGGTTCCGCCTGCAGGAGGGCCTCGATGGCAGCGGCGTCCGCGCGCTCCGCCTCAAGTTGAGCCTTCGCCGCCCGGTTCACATCCACGACATCCGGTTCCGCCTGCAGGAGAACCTCGATGGCAGCGGCATGCACGCGCTCCGCGTTGAGTTGAGCCTCTGCCTCCCGGTCCTCCTTTAGTATCGCCATGTTGAACCGCTGGTCCGCCTGCACCATGGGGGACTCGGACGCCGGCACGAAGTCGACGTCCATCGTCTCATACCCATCGGGGGCCTTCTGCGCCGCGACCGCCGCCATGAACATTGGATCGGCTTCCTCCTCCTCATAGCTTGGCTCCAGAGAACTCGGGGATTGGCCCGCCGCAAAGCGAGCTTGGGAACGGAGGTCTGTGGCGCCGACCGCCACCGCGATTTCTGCGCGGCGCTCCGGCGTCAGCATCTTGTAGTAAGTGATCTTGCGGCGCACCATGGCTTTCCGGCAAACTAGGGTACTCTTGATGCGGGCTAGGGGATCTAAAGGTGGGGGAATGGGCTGGAGATTTGGTGTGGTTTTAGGGCAGTGACTGGCGTAGGCCGAGCAACGAAGGTTCTGGTGTGAATAGTGGTTCCGGTGACGACCGGTCAATCGGTTTTGACTGTACATCACTCTTGTCGCGTTCGTGTTGCAGCCTGGCACGCTGGACCCTCCACATCGCTCATCGAATGGAATGCGTTTCGTCTTGCGTTTTCGCTCGCTTGTGGGACCGCAGTTGAGAGCAAACCAACATCCCTCCCCCTCCTCTGCCCGCGTAATTTATTATACCACCACTCCCTCCATTGTATGCGGAGTAAATAAAAACAGAGGGAGTATACTACGGATGAGGATCCCCTGACGTGGACGAACCCATTTAGTAACTGACATGCGGGGCCTAGCAAGCATGTGGTCCGCCAGTAAGTGACCGAAAGGGAGGGTAAGGCAGGGATACCTACGTCAGAGGATCCACTTCCACTATACTACTTTGACCAAATGTTAGAGTAATAATATATGACATGCAACTTACACAAAGCATACAGGGTCTAATGCGTTTTTCGAGGCTAACTTTGACCAAATGTTAGAGTAATAATATATGACATGCAACTTACACAAAGCATACGGTCAAATTCGTATGTGAAAGGAGTTTCCAATGATATAATTTTCACATTATACATCTCATGTACTATTAATCTTGTCAATAGTCAAATTGGAAACCATCTCGAGTACAAATCTAGGAGTACGTACGAATCTTACAATATTGATTGGGCGTTGTTGAATGTTGATACCTTTTTGATCAAAGTAGATATACTTTGACTACACATAAAACTTATATGTAAACTAGAAAGGATAGGAGGGAGTATATTGTACATTCAAAAACGAAACGAACATTGAATACCCTTTGTATATGATTTGCGGATGCTATGATCACCGGTTCAAAATTTTGAATCCGCCTTAGGTATCACGTGCCCCCACTCGTTCCCTCTCGATTTCATCTCGGGGTCCGGAGATCTATTGAAAGAGGACTAGGGTGGGTACATGCGAATGATACTCGGCGGAATGTTCAAATGAGGCATGCAGGAGGATGGACTCGACTGGAGGGTGACATGATCGATGGAGAAGAGGGTTGGAGAGGAATGAGAAATAAGCAAACGCCACATGATTATACTCGAACGACTCAAATAAACAATAAGTTGTCTCACTTGGCCTACATAGTGAATGGCCTAATGCGCAACGCGGAGCACTGACGCTCGAATATGGCCGGGAAAACAGGGAAACAGACATGTGGGGCACACCCGTCGGGACGATGTAGCGCAGACTAGTCCAATGGAGGAGCTGGCCCACGACCTCCTCGCCACCGACAACCGTTCATGTGGGTCGTTGGGGCCAACAACGGGGCGCAGCTCCAGCACCGCCTCTGGACACGGCGACTGCGGTGAGCGACACGCTCATATCGTCGCTAGACACAGTTTGTGTCAGGTTGCGAGGGTGGCGTTAGTGCTGTGGCACGACCAACGGTATGTTTGGTTTGTGCCCAAGGTTGCCCCATCAAAGTATTGGGTAGCCAAAATTTTGTTTGAGGTATTGGTTGCCCATGATTTGGTCGACATTTGCAAGAAAAATGAACTTCAGTTGGCTAGAGTTCATTCGCATGCCAAAGAAATGGCAACCATCCAAACAAAGACCAATCTTTGGGTCATGACCAAAATTTTGGTTGAGGTATTGGTTGCCCATGATTTGGCCGACATTGGCAAGAAAAATGAACTAGAGTTGGCTAGAGTTCATTGGCATGCCGAAAAAATGGCAACCATCCAAACAAAGACCAATCTTTTGGTCATGACCAAAATTTTGGCAAGGTGCACTTTGGCCACAATCCAAACACACCCCAAGACCCGGCTCATCGAGGATGCACGGGGCACCGCGACGCATCCTCGGAGTGGTGTAGCACGGCCAACTGCATCCTCTGGACCTAAGACCATGCCGGGTTATCTTGTTTTTTCAATGACATGCGGGGATCGCATGTGAGCAAAGGGCATCTTCAACGTTGCCACGACCGCAACAGACTACCCTGGCACACCAAAACCCTCGTCCCTCGCGCCGTCGCGCGGTGCGTTCCCAGCCGGCGCCAGCTGCCCGCATTCATGCCGTCCATTCATATGTCGTCATTAAGAGGCTCAGTGCCCGCGGAACCAACTCCAGCGACTTAATGATGCACCCGGACGCTTGGCCTCACCGGAATGCGCCTACATAAAGCGGCAACGCCCAGCTAACCTCCACACCATAGCACATCATCCTCCTACCTGGAACCACATTCGCCATGATCGCAAGCGCGAACGCTCTGCAGGAGAGCTTGTCTTCGTGGATGGAGCTCGAGGTCGCCGCCCTCGCTCAAGTCGTCGCACAAGCAGTGGCCACGCTGGCGGACAACGACGGGAGCACCGTCAGCCACGCGTCCTACTTGCCGCCGTCCAACGTCTGGCACCGCCGAGGTTGGGGACTCCTCCGAGGATGAGTAGGGCATGGGAGGCAGCAGGGCATGGTGTGCCAACTGGCCGGTCCGTCTCCCGTGTTCTACTTTTCCTCGCCGGAGACCGCACCTTCACTTCACGGGTCTTGAACCCCGCCCCCGTACATGGAGATCATAGATGGAGGACGTCGGTCGCCACCGTAGAATAGGTTTATGGTCGGGTTTATTTTATTTTTTGTCCTATAAAAGTTCGGAATGTAATGAAAATCTGTCGTGTTTGCATTAATCTCGGCCAGTGTATATGAACTTTCACAATAATATACATATTGTAGGAGTACTATCAAGATGCCCGTGCGTTGCACGGAAGATCAAGATGTTGTGGGAGAAAAGGATGAACGAGGGAAAGCCTTATCTACAAATGTGGAGAGGAGTCGGGTAAATTGTCATAGTTTCCTTCCTATCCGTTAGATATAGATCGGACGGCCTATATTGCAGGATCGGACACATCTTTCTATATCTACGGGAACCTATGAAAGGGTTAACGTAAATTGCCTCTCTCTCCTCCCCTGATTTTCATGGTGGTGGGCCCCTCCCTCCCCCCAATCTACAATCAACAGCTCACACATTTCACATTACGTTAATTACGTAACTGGGATTACCTAGGTGTAGCATTACTTGTCCTAAAAAACCCAACTAAGCCAACCTCCCAGCATATTGCGCGGGAAAAGACCCGGCCGCGCCGTTTTAGTCGGGATTACCGGATTACTACTAGTAGTATCGATGGATCGCGTGAAGCAACATATTTTTTTTGAGGGGGCGAAGCACCTAGTTTAAAAGGAAAAAATGCGATACACTCACATCACTCCTGTCGCGGTCACATTGCACCCCACACATGTTCGGTCCTGCACACGGCTCACGCAAACGGAACGCGCTTCGGCTTGCCTGTTCACTGACACGTGGGACTGCACTTGGAGAAACCGACCATGCGCCAAAGTCCCCCCACCCACCGTGCGAAAATCCTCCCCCCCCACACACACACACCCAAATTTTCCCCCCAAATCCGATTCAACCGCCCTTCGGTCAACTAGCCAATAATATTCCCCAAACCCCCTCCCCCTGTCCCCCTCCACTCCATTCGCTCCGCCAAAGCTGCCCTCCCCGCTGCGCCAATACGTCGGCGCCATGGTTCGGCGATCCTCTCGCTCCCACAGTACGCTCTCGTAAACTGTCGTCCTCTAGCCGCGCCGCCACCTCTGGATATGTTCTTGTGGAGGCGCACGACGGTCAGCGCCGCCACCGCTGGCGACGTTCATGTGGAGACGCATGGCGGTCAGCTTCTCCCACGGTACGCGCATTCTAGACTGAGGCCCCGTTCATGTCGGTGTAGCGCTGAATGTTAGCTGATAGACGTTGTTAATCTCACTGTTTGCCGAAGTAGTTTACTATCAATATGCTCTGCTTAAGAAGCTTCCTTGCCCTATTCTGCACTCAATCTGCTTAGCTGAGATGGCATGCCAAGGCCGATTAGTTGCTAAAATATCCTGCCATATATTTATTGTGACGTAGATTGCCATGGTCTAGTAGCCAATCTGTTAGCTGAAATAGCTCTACACCGTTTTATACTCGATGTTTGTTGCTGCGATGGCCTTCGATAGTTTGATGGCTATGTGCTCGGCCTCATTGACTGCTGAAACAGCCTGCCATAATTTGGCACTCAAATATGTTTGCTGAATTAGCTTTACATATATTTCGTTACTTAGATCTGCTCGTCCAAATATCTTGCCATAGCTTTAGACATCGACCTACTTCAAAGGGTTTTACCTGTTATCCTTAGAGGATTGGGCCTCCCTGACTTATACAGAGCAGTTGCAGAGTTGGGACAATTCTTTAGGGAACTCTGCAGTAGGAATATCAAGATAGATGCTTTGGAGCGTCTTAGAGACAAGATACCAACTATCCTATGCGACCTTGAGAAGATATATCCTCCAGCCTTCTTTGATGTGATGGTGCATTTGGCTGTTCATCTACCTGATGAGGCACTACTTAGAGGTCCAGTACAGTATGGCTGGATGTACCCTATTGAAAGGCGGCTAGGCACTTTCAAGGGCTATGTTAGGAACGGAGCTAGACCCGAGGGTTCCATTGCAGAGGCCTACATTGCTACAGAAGCGTTGACATTCTGCTCAAAATACATTGAAACAGCTGATCGGCTTAGCAAAGAGGTGAGTGAAGACAATCCCGGGCTCAATGTTTTCGATTATTCTGTTCGAGTTACAGGGAAGAGTCGACAAGAGGACAAACCTAAAGATTTGGACAAAATGGTTTGGTATGTGTTGAATAACTGTCCTGAGATACTACCTTATATCAAGTAAGTGCAGTACTGCAGCTTATACATCGTAATCTACTAAACTTGCAGCACATTCTTATATATTTAGATGTTTGATGCGGTCACTATGTTGTGCAGCATCTACAAAGAGGAGTTACTGCCGCAAAATCCAAGAAACATTGACAAATTGGTTATGGCAGGATTTGCGAAATGGTTCAAGAACCATGTAAGCTTTTGAAGTGCACTGTCAATTTTTTAATATATTGAGTACATAAGATGATCAGCTTGTCTATTTTCTAACCATAGGTTAAGAAGATGCGGGAGGATGAGCAGGCAGTTGATGATGCCCTTTACTCTCTAGAATGGGTCCTGATACTCGGGTAAGACATTATGAATCTTGCGTTGTTGGAGATGTGCGCTACAACACCCTTGCACGAGACGAAGGCAGGAAGACACAAAACAGTGCCACCATGAGCACGGATACGTATGACAAAGAGACAACTGAAATGTATGCTAACATAACAAACATTATTTAGTTGCAATATATCTCTAGTTTTGAGGATCATCAGTGTGTGGTTCTGTTGTGCTGTTGTTGGTACAACCTGTTTTCCAGGATCGCAAAACCTAGAGCTGATGATTATTTCAAATCCATCAATGTCAAGGCGGCGTACCAGACCAACGAGCCTTTTATTTTGGCAAATCAAGCAACACAGATATTTTCTTGGAAGACACATTTGCACGTAGCGATGACTGGATAGTATTTCAAAGGTTTGTGCAGAGGAATTCGTTTAATGAAGTTGCACAAGAAGATGATGCTTACACTGCTCCTGATGTACAATATAACACAGATGTTCCTAATATCTTTGAGAACCATCACGTCAATGATGCCGGCGAAAAGATTGCCTGTCATGCTATGGACATACCAGAGTTGATCAAGAAGAAGCCAACATTGGAGGACGTTAAGGACGAAGAAGAAGATGACACCATGGGGAATTACGATTCAGACTCATACACATGGCGAAGATGTTGACGCTGCTGTTGCGGATGATGATTACATTGCTTTTGTCGTATTTGCCTGTCAGAAGACGTTTTTTTTATCTACTATGTGAAATTGTGTTTGCTATGACAACTGAAACCTGATGAACATGTTGTTTAGTATTTTGCTGTGAGAACATCACTTGTTATGTATGCTGATTTGTGTTTGGTGATTATATGACAACTAAAACATGATGACATTGTTGTTTAGTTGTACTCATATTTGGCTGTGAAACTTGAATTTGATGACATAGTTTGTTGTTGGACTGCAATTTGCTCGACGTCTTCGAATGAGAACAAAGCTGACCCGATAGGGCCTCTGCTATTTATTTATTTATATGAGCAAAAAGGGATACCCCCTGATTTCGGTTAATAGAAATCATTAGATGTTCACAACACTACGCCCAACCTGCTACACAGGTTTCATTCATTACTAGTTTCAGCAAAGTGCTCATGTCGTAGCCACTGAATACATCACGAGTGCTACATACACTGCAAATAAAGAGACAATCATCCTACAGAGCACATCAATTTTGCCCATTATCTTCACAAGCTCTTTCATCTCCTCGTTGCTGTCAAGGCCGTTTAGCAGCTGTTGCTTGGCCATGATCAGAGGAACTACATCTTTAACCTTCTGCTCTGCATCTTCCTCTTCTGCCGTTCCTTCAGTTACTTGTCCAACACCCCAACCTGCTGGTATTGGGATTCCTCGGCTAACCAAATAATCAGCGTAGTTGCATTCCCCCACATCAGCAACTTCCCAGAAATACAAATCACACGAATCTTCCCTTTTTTGCACGAATCAAATTGGTAGATCATCAACCAAACTATTAAAAAAATCAGCAACTGAAAGCAGCAGAACAACACTTAAACATATTACTACCCCATGATTCGGGCATTTGTAGAAGACTCGGCCAGGGTTGCGGATTGTGGTTGAGACGCGACGAATGACTCTGCGTGATTTGCAGCAGTGGCACCACACCAACGGCAGCGGGTTGCGATGAGCAATCGGCTGCGGTATGCATGCCGGCGAGGGTGTGATGAGACCCACAGGTGATGGTATGGGTTGCGACTTGGCGCATATCTGGTTGTTGCCTGCTAAAGAGCAGGTGGACGAGCAGCTAGCAGACATGGTTGCTGCGGCTAGAGCTTCTGATGCTAGGCAGAGTAAGTAGAGAAGAGGAGAAGAGAACGTTGGATATGTTAGTTTCATTATTCGCAGAGTAGCATAGCACCATATATAGTCATAGTCTAGGTTTGGATTCGAACCAGCTACAGGAGCACGTCTTTCTTTTTTCTAAAACTCGCCAACGTCTCTTTCCTGCTACACTAGCTTGTTCTGTACGCCTTCCCAAGTCTTTGATTTTCTTTCCCTTTTTTTGCGAGGAAGGAAGGAGGACAAAATTGAGAGTTCCTGGGACTCGAACCCAAGACCTCTCGGTTGAAAACCAAGGGTGCTAGTCACTTATGTGGCAAACATTCCCTGTGAGGAGGACGGCAGACGAACGCATTTTCCTCGCAGTTTTCTTCCTATATATAAAAAAGTATGCTACTTGGTGTCCGCTTAGTCAACAAATGATTGTGCCAACCTTGACCGTTGGATTAACATTCAACGCCTGTCGCGTTTCTTAAGTCTCTTCTTCCTCGAGCCACCAAAGCCAAACCAGCGCCTGCGGGACCGCCTGCTCCCGCCTCCCACAGCTGGCTATGATCTGCCCCAGCTCCTGTTCGTTCCCGTCCGAGGCCTCACCATCGTCCTCTGCCTTGGTTCGCTCGCCGCGGCGCCGCCCTCCGATGTTGTCAACATGGTCAACAACCGAGAGGAATAAGGAGATGACTGTACGTGGTGAGGATGACAGTAGGGACCCAGCAGCGCGCGCAGTAATTTTGTTTTTTTGGGACGGAGAAGGGTATCAATTGGGTTGTGCGGGACCCGTGGCTCGTCTAGCCCAGGCTTTTATTTCATATGTTTAGCACATGACCAGCCCAGTTTGTTTTTTTCCTTTCTGAAAATTGCTAGCCAGCTATTTTGTTTTTTGCAGAATAACCAATGTAGGCCTACTTGCTTTTCTACGCCCTGTTGGGCCGGAAATCTTTCAAGACGAGGAGGGATGCATTTTTCCCAGAAAATGGGCTATAAGTAATAAGAAATGGGCTATAAGTAATAAGAAATGGGCTATAAGTAATAATAAATGGGCTGTAAAATGAAAAAATACAGCAAACAGACAATTAGTTCTAAAATATTGTTTTCTTTCGGATATTGATATTTTAAATTTCATTGTTTTTGTGCGGGTAAAATTTCATTGGATTTAAATTAAGGTATTTTTAGATTTAAAGTTAATTTGAATCTGGCTAGAAATTTCAGGTTGTATGCTATTTGGGATAGATTTGGAGGCTGACTTGTGGGTCTACTAGGTTGACGTGTACTTTGGCTTTGTCAACTTAGTCCACAAACAATTCTAGCAGCAGTGACTGTTGGATGTTAATCCAACGGCCGTGCTGCTTCTTCAATATCTGATCTTCTTGCTCCAGCCGCCCAAACCAGCTCTAGTGGGACTGCCTACTCCCGCCTCCCGTGGCCGGTTGTGCTGCCGCACAGGCCGCACCGCTCCACCCTACATGTCGGACCCACCAGCTATATCTTCGCACACAAGGAAGTGCCTCCTTATTATGCACAAAAAAATGAATACCCCCTGCTAGCTGGGACCCACCATAGTGGGAGGATGACTTGTGGGCCAACAAAGTTGGCGGGGACGGAGGGATTTGTCAACTTAGTCAATATGAACGATTCTAGCTCCAGTGACTGTACGATGTCCATCCAACGACCGTAGTGCTTCTTCAACCTCTGGTCTTCTTGCTCCAGCCGCCCAATGCTGCGCCTGTCGTGTCGCATGCTCCTGCCTCCAGTGGCCGGCTGTGCTGCCGCGGAGGCCTCACCGCCCCCTACTATTCCCACCGCTGGCCAGGCCCTACGGCGACGGCAGCCTCACACCGCAGCCGAACCAGTGAACCCTCGTACGCCTCTCCGCACGGGCTTCCACTGCCATGTCTTCCCTGGCTCCACGTCGTCCCCTTCCTAGGCATCACCGTCGTCCACCGCCGTGGTGCTCTCCGTGCGGCGTGGTCAACGTGGTCAAGGAACGACTTCCATCGGAAGAGTATTGTACGTGGAGAGGCTAACAGCTGGGTCCATGGCCACAACCCAGTTTTTTTGTGATTTTCCAAGTAAGTCGCTTTGTCAGGCCTGTCGGGCTGCAAATCTTTCAAGACGAGGAGAGCTTTCATTCGGCTAGCCGAGAAAATGGCCCATCAGTAATGAGAAATGGGTTGTACATTTCTAAAACACATCAAACCGGCAATTAGTTTCAAATATCTTTTTTTCATTTCAAGATTTTAAATTACATTTATTTTTATGCGTGGAGAATTTGTTGGATTTTATATTGATATACATTTATTTTTAAAATCAGTTTGAATGTGAGTATAAATTTCGGGATTAAAAACAGTTCGGACCGCACTGAAATATGCAAAATTTCCTATAATTTTTTAACCGTGGTCACAGTTTGGGCTATAATGCTAACAAAAATAATATGGGCTCCAAAAAACCTTAAGAATTAGCAAATGGGCTGAAAATTATTAGAAATAATGGCAGATGGGCTATATGGTGTTTTCCACAGATTTGAGGCTTTCCTAAAAAAAGGTTGGCGCACAAGCAGTGACTATTGGATGTCCATCCAACGGCCGTCGTGCTTCTTCAATCTCTGCTCTTCCTGCTCCAGCCGCTCAAACAAGCGCCGGCGGGACTGCCTGCTCCCTCCTCCCCGCGGCCGGCTGTGCTGCCGTGCAGGCCTCACCTCCCCACCGTACTCCCATCGCTGGCCTAGCCATCCCTCTACTCACCCACACCTTCTGTTATTCTCCGGCGACGGCAGACGAACTAGTAAACCCTCATACAGTCATACTCCCCTCCGCGTGGGAAACAACTGTCGAGTCTTCCCTGCCTCTGTGTCGTTCCCTTCCTAGGCCTCGCCGTCGTCCACCGCCCTGGTGCTCTCGGCGGCCTAGTCAACGTGGTCAACGACCGACATGCATCTGAAGTGGACTGTACGTGGAGAGGCCGGCAGCTGGGTCCACGGCCACACGCAAGGAAATGCCTCCTTATTACGCACAAAATAATGATTCCTCCACCTGACATCATGGACCCACCGAAAGGGCCTCTGTATTTCGTGAAAAAAACGTTACTGCCGCTGACAGCTCGGACCCACCAGCTATATCTTCGCACGCAAGGAAGTGCCTCCTTATTACGCACAAAAAAATGAATACTCCCCCTGTTAGCTGGGACCCAGTATAGTGGCAGGCTAACTTGTGGGGCTATTAAGTTGACGGGGACAGATGGCTTTGTCAACTTAGTAAATATGCACGATTCTAGCTCCAGTGACTGTACAATGTCCATCCAATGGTCGTAGTGCTTCTTCAACCTCTGGTCTTCTCCAGCCGCCCAAACCAGCGTCGGTCATGCCTCGTGATCCTGCCTCCCGTGGCCGGCTGCGATGCGGCGGAGGCCTCACCGCACCCTACTACTCCCACCGCTGGCCAGGCCATCCCTCTACTCACCCACACCCCCTGTTACTCTGCGGCGACGGCAACCTCACACCGCAGCGAACTAGTGCCCTCATACTCCTCTACGCGTGGGCATCCACTGCCGCGTCTTCCCCGGCTCCGCGTCGTCCCCTTCCTAGGCCTTGCCGTCGTCCACCGCCCTGGTGCTCTCAGCGCGGCGTGGTCAACATGGTCAAGGAACGGCTTCCATCGGACGTGGACTGTGCGTGGAGAGGCTGACAGCTGGGTCCACGGCCGCAGCAAGGAAGTGCCTCCTTATTATGTGCAAAATAATTATTCCTCCACCTGATAGCAGGGACCCACTGGACGGGCCATCATATTTTTCCCCCTGACTGTTGGGACCCACCAGCTACATCTTCGTACACAAGGAAGTGCCTGACAGTCGAGACCCACCTGGTCGAAGCATATGTAGTATTGTCATTCTGGTCGCGAACGTGTACATACATATATACTGGTGGATGTAGAGGCACGAACGTGTCGTAGTAGAGGCGGCCAGGGTGCAAGAAAGAAAATACGGCCACATATGTGTACATACGGGCGGGGTCTCAAACGCCTACTCGCGCATATGTACGGCGAGGGCTCGTTGACATTGCTGGGTCGGAACGGAGAAACAGCATCGTCGTCGTGTTAATGGGGAGGCAACGGAATGCGTCGTGTTCATGGGGAGGCAACGGAATGTGTCGTGTTCATGGGGAGGCAACGGAATGCATCGTGTTCATCGGGAGGCAACGAAACGCATGGGAGCCAACTGGCTGGGTCGGAACGGAATGCGTGGTCGTGTTCATCGGGAGGGCTTGGACGGAACAGGCGATGGAAAAGAGGCCTGGCGTACCGCACAACGGAGGAAACGGACCTCCTACGTTCGGAACGGGGTCCTGTTGATCGGGAGGGGTCTGGCGTACCGCAAAACGGAGGAAACGGACCTCCTACGGTCGTAATGGGGGTCCTGTTGATCGGGAGGGGTGTGGCGTACCGCAAAACGGAGGAAACGGACTTGTGTTGGAGCGCTACGGTCTAAACGAGGGTCCTGTTCATCGGGAGGGGTGTGGCGTACCGCAAAACGGGACTCCACGGGATACTGTTCATCTCCACCGTCGACCCCCTCCAGCCTCCACGAGCTACTGTTCATCCTCCGTCGACCCCCTCCAGCCTCCACTTGCGACTGTTCATCCACGGGCTCTTGCTCATCTAGCCTCCACCGCGCGCTACTCCACCGGTTACTGTTCAACCAGCCCTCTCCACGGGCTCCTGTTCAACCACCCCTCCATGGGCTACTGTTCATCCTGCCCTCCACCGTCTACTGTTCATCCTGCCCTCCATGGGGTGGTCCTGTTCATCCAACTCTCCACGGGGTCCTGTTCATCCAGCCCCAACCAGGTCGATCGATCAGGGTCCTGTTCATCCAGAGGCAACACCACGGGGTCCTATTCATCCACCCCCACTGGGAACTGTTCATCCAAACCACCCGCAATGCTCATTGTTCATCCAGAGGCAGCATCGATTGGCTTCAGTTAGCAGTAGTAGCGAAGGAATCGCTCGATCGGGTTCAGTTAACAGCCATCGATCGATCGCTCGGGTTCAGTAACGTGTAGCCTGTAGTGCAATCGCTCGGGTTCAGTTAGAGCCCAACTCCTCGCTCGGGTTCAGTTAGAGCCAATGCCTCGCACACACGCGTGTACGTGTACGAGAGAAACGCGCATCACTCGGCCCCCGACCTCCCACCGTAACCGGGAACTCCCCGAAATTTTCCTTGCCCTCACTTCTACCACGGTTTTTCCTTCATGGATGGCCCAAAGAATGTCATGCAGCTGCGCCTTCGGCCCGCCCAGGACGAAAAGCCCATTTTCTGTCATGATTTTTTGTCATAGAAGTAGGAGCCCACCACATCTATGATGATACCAGGTTTTGTCACAATTATCGTCATAGAAGTGTCATATGTATGACAGAAAAAAAATTCATTCGGCCCAAAATGTCACGGATGTGTCTTTTTTTGTAGTGACTGTAGCAAGTGGCTTGGAGAGCATGGCAAGAAGGCCGGGAATGCTGCTTCAGGCAAAGGTACACTTGTTGCATATGTTATAGACATTTACCTTGCTGACATACCTAGCAGCTCTTGGGTATTTGATACCGGATCGGTTGTTCACATTTGCAACTCGATGCAGGGGCTGGTAAGAACTAGGCGTGTGGCACAAGGGGATATTGACATCAGGGTCGGCAACAAAGCAAGAGTTGCTGCGTTGGAGGTCGCCACGATGCAGCTCTAGCTTCCTTCTGGATTTATTTTGGAATTGAATAATTGTTATTACATTCCTGCACTTAGTGGAACATTATTTCTGCCTCATGCTTGATGAGTCAGGGTTATGAATTCAATTTAAAGGACAATGGTTGTTCGATTTATTTGAATGGTATGTTCCACAACTATGCACCCATTGTTGATGGGTTATTTATATTGAATCTAGAACAGGAACCGGTCAATAACGTGAGTGTCAAGAGGCATAAGCCTAATGAGATAAACCTGACATACTTCTGGCATTGCCGGCTAGGACACATTAGTCTGAAATGCATGAAGAAGCTCCATGATGATGGACTCCTAACTTTGACCGACTTTGGGTCATTCGAGACATGCGAATCATGCTTGCTTGGCAAGACGACTAAGTCTCCTTTCGCAAAGAGTTGTGAGAGGGCATCCAAGTTGTTGGAACTGATACACAGTGATGTGTGTGGACCAATGAGCACAACTGCCGGAGGTGGCTATCAGTACTTCATGACTTTTACCGACGACTGGAGTAGATATGGATATATCTATTTGATGAGGCACAAGTTGGAAACTTTTGAAACATTCAAAGAGTGTCAAACGAGGTTGAGAATTAGCTCGGCAAGACTATAAACTTCTACGATCTGATCGTGGAGGTGAGTACATGAGCCAGGAGTTTGATGATCATCTGAAAAGCAGAGGTATAGTACCTCAGCTCACACCTCCGGGTACGCCACAGAGAAATGGTGTATCGTCACGGAGGAATCATACCTTGTTGGACATGGTTCGATCTATGATGAGCAAATGGGATTTACCCTTGTCATTCTGGGGATACGCTCTAGAAACTGCAGCTTTCACACTTAATTAACAGGGTACCATCAAAATCCGTAGACAAGACGCCACATGAGGTGTGGACTAGGAAGAGTCCCAGTTTGTCTTTTCTAAAGATTTGGGGTTGTGAACTATTTGCCAAGAAACTTATGTCAGACAAGCTTACACCCAACTCGGATAAATGCATATTCGTGGGATATCCGAGGGAAACCTTGGGATATAGCTTCTACAACCGGGAAGAGAACAAAGTGTTTGTTGCTCGAAACGGGGTTTTCCTTGAGAAAGAGTTTCTCAGTCGGGAGGCTAGTGGGAGGACGGTCCGACTCGAAGAAATTCGAGGACCACTCGGGGACGTCTCGGCTGGTGATGAGATCATACCGGAGTCAGTGAGGGTACCCGTAGTGGAAGCGGCACCAGAACCACGGAGGTCGGAAAGATTGCACAGAGGTCAGAAAGATTGCGCAAAGTGACGAGCCGACCACGTATGCGGAAGCGATGGTGAGCCCAGATTCCGAGGCATAGCTGGAGGCCATGAGATCCGAGTTAAAGTCCATGGATGAGAATCAAGTCTGGGACTTGGTTGATCTGCCGCCTGGCGTAACAGCCATTGGTTGCAAATGCGTCTTTAAGAAGAAAACCAATGTGGATGGAAATGTTCAGATCCACAAAGCTCGGCTTGTCTCTAAGGGTCATGGACAAGTTCAAGGAATTGAGTACGAAGAGACTTACTCGCCGGTAGCAATGCTGAAGTCGTTGAGGATCGTACTATCTATAGCTGCATATTTCGATTGCGAGATATGGCAGATGGATGTCAAGACGGCTTTCCTTCATGGAAATTTAACCGAGGACGTGTATGTGATACAGCCCGAGGGTTTTGTCGATCCGACTAGCACTAGTAAGGTATGCAAGCTCAAGAGATCCATTTATGGATTGAGGCAAGCATCTCGGAGCTGGAACATTCGTTTTGATGAGGTCGTCACTGGTTTTGGCTTCATCAAAAGCAAAGAAGACTCTTGTTTATACAAGAAGTTAAGTGGGAGCTCAATAGTGTTTTTGATCTTGTATGTGGATGACATACTGCTGATCGAAAATGATATTTCGATGCTGAACTCGGACAAGGAGTCATTGAATGGCAAGTTTTCGATGAAGGACCTTGGTGAGGCAATGTACATTTTAGGCATAAAGATCTATAGAGATAGATCAAGGAGGCTGCTCGGCTTAAGCCAAAGCACGTACATAGATAAAGTGTTGAAGCGGTTCAACATGAGTGAGGCAAAGAAAGGGTTCTTGCCACTCTCACATGGTATAAGGCTAAGCGAGACTTAGAGTCCTTCGACATCTGATGAGCGAAGCAGGATGAGTAGGATTCAGTATGCCTCGGCAATCAGATCCATCATCTATGCCATGATATCTACGCGGCCCGATGTTGCTTTTGCAATAAGCCTAATAAGTAGATACCGAGGCAACCCAGGTGAGAGTCACTGGGCAGCGGTAAAGACTATTTTGAGGTACCTAGAAAGGACTAAAGAGATGTTCCTAGTTTATGGAGGTGAGGAAGAGCTTGTTGTAAGGGGTTACACCGATGCTAGTTTCCAAACCGACAAAGATGATTGTCAATCATAGTTCGGATTCTTGTACATGTAACACCCCAAAAATTTAACCAGGTTTTAGTTATTAAAATTTTGCCAAGAGTTTAAAATTTTTGCATGCAAGTATATCTCTGTTGATTTTAAAACTTTTCTTTTATTATTAAGAAATTTTTCCCAAGTGGATCCTTCCAAAATATATTGGACTTATTTTTCCCTCATTTAAAAAAACATCTCTCAATCAGGAGATTTATTTATAAAATTATTTCACCCTGAGCTTTATTCATTAAATGACTTGTTTTAAAATTTGGAGCTCTTTTTGAACTACACCCATTTGATATATTTAACTAAAAATTTCACCAAAATTTGGAGATATCATGTGATGTCTCTAAATCACTTTTGTGCAATAATATAGTTCATTCATTGGATATTTTGAGTTCTACACCAGGTTTTCAAATCTGGTCCAGTGGGCAATTTTACACTACAACCTATTTAAATATTTCTTTAAAACTTCTACCAAAATTATGGGATATTGGTAGTAGCATATGATTCAACATTATGCAAAAACCTAGTGCTGTTCTTTGAAAATTTTGAGTCAATCAACCTCTTTTTCATTCTGGTCCAGCCTTGTGATTTCTACTGCAACCCTATTTAATTTTGCTCCAAAGATCTTGTGTTTTCTCCTACTTGTAGACAGCCCTACCAAACCCCTAAATCCAGGAGCATGCACCCTTTGGATTAATTTTGGTTCATGAAATAATGTCATTTATTTCCTGTCCAGAATTGTAGTTTTGCAAAACTTGCACTAACAAGTTTCTGCTTTTGGCAAACTAACCTCACCACCCTCTTGTACATCTATAGAGACCACCATCTGGAGTTTTTGGCCACTCCAAGACCTGCCTAAGTGCCTTTAGCATTTTGTCAAACACCTTACGGGCATGATTTGTTTTGACATGAATTGTGGCATTGCACTGTGAACTTGCACCTCTGATCAAACAAGCATGTCCACTAGACTCCCCGTTACTCCTAACCTAGATCTGCTAAATGCCAGCCTCACCCAAGCTCTGTAGCATGCTCTGGCATTACGTCGAGCACATCCCGTGCACGCCCAGGGCGCGAGCAGAGCGTGCGTTTGGCACGCACGTGCGCCGAGCCGACACGCTGGCCCCCACGGTTTTGGCCTGCTCTGCAGCACCACGCCACGCGCTCCCCTTCTCACCGCAACACGCCAAGCCGCCCCTCGCCACGCCGGCAGGCCAAGAGCTAGCCGCCACAACCGGCCGACAGCCTCTGCCCATGTCGGCGCCGCCAAAGCCACTCCCGCTCGCCATCTGGCCCCTGGAACAGCGCGTGCTCATCCGCGAGTGTGTCCACTAGCGCTCGTCGCCGCCACGACGCCCTAGCTACAGAATGGCGGTCGCCGGCGACCTTATCCGCAGCCGCCGCGGAACCGCCTTGCCACGCCTATAAAAGGAGGCCCCGAGCTTCCCCGAGCACACAGGCAACCTTAGAATGCTCCCCTAGTTCTCCCGTGGCAGCCAATCGATCCGGGGAGGTCTCCTTCCTCATCTCCGACAACTCCTGCCGCCGCCACTGTCCCGTCCATTCCAGCGCCACCAGGGCCTCTCCCTCCCATTTATCTTCACCAAGAACACCTCCTTCCTTCCAGGAACTCAACCCCCTACTTGATTTTGATCGGGAGCCATCGCCGCCACCAAATCACGTTACCACCGAAGCTTCCCTCCGCCGCGGAGCTCGCCGCTGGCGATTTCCTCCACCTCTGATGACCCTACGACTACCGGAGTGACCACCTCGGCCCCCTAAATCCGCTGGTGGCCTCAGCTTTCCGAACGGAGCCACCGTTCGCCGGCGATGATCGCCGGAGCCCCGCTCCACTCGGGCAGAGGAGGGAGACGACGCGGGCGACTGGTCAAACCTGACCAGTGGGCCAGGCGGGCCCACCGTCAGAGACCCAGCGCCGGTCCATGTGGTTAAGTGGAGGCGTAAAGGGCGCAAATACGTTTTCTCTGCACCGAAAGCGTAATCTCGTTTGAAACGTTTTCCTTTTCCTGATTTTATTAAAAACAGATTTTGACCACAGCCTTGACTGTCTATAACTTTTTAAATACAACTCCAAATGAAATGATTCTTTTTCCTACCTCTCTCAAATTTCACCTAGTTTATTTTAAGATTTATTTGAAAAAAATTTAGAACAACTTTTGGTGCTGTGTTTATTTTGTGTGTTAATTCTTTTATATTGCTAAAATAGGATTTTTGAAGAGAGGAGAAATGTTTCAAGTTTTGGAGTGCACCCTGCCTTTCCACACATTGAAGGCAAGCATTCTGAATCCCGGCATAATATTTTTGGTGTGATCGTTGATACATTTATAACACCACCGCATTTCGAAGGACTTGTTATTTCATGTAGTATGATCATATGCATGAGTGCATATTAGTGATTTCCATGCTGTTGGAAATGAACACACTTGTGATGATAATCACCCTCATGTGCCTTGCATGCATACCGGCAGGAACCCGGGAAAACCTCTGCCTTGGGTAGGCATGAGTTTGTCGCCGGTCTCCGTCGGGATGGTTATGTCTGGTATGGCATGGGAAGGTGATATGAGCGGTGACTCTGTTGGATGAAATATATTCGTTATACTAATCATGCAGGGAATACTTAAACCTCCTGAGTCGACCGTAGATCGAGTCTTGTTCCAGTAACCCCCATACTTGTTTCGTACTACCACTCGTCTCTACAGCAAGTAGAGTACGGTTCAGTAAGTTGTCAACCTCTTTCTAGCACACACCGCCCAGAGAGGCCATGGTGGAAGATACCGGTTATAGCTGGTAGGCAGGCCACCTGGTCCGGGGGCATGGGTGTTTCCGGTTGGGACCGAGAGGGGAGGCCACCCCTTAGAGCGCGCGATATAATTTTGATCCCATGCTACACGAGTTTGTAGCCTCCCCACTTAGAGTTTGCTTGACAGGTGTCGTGGGTGATTCCAGACACGTGTGAGTTAAGCTGGTGTGTGCAAGTTAGGTGTGTTTTCAACAAAAAGACTGTAGACGGAATTAGTCCCGATAGACTAAAGAAATCCGTTACTCGTGGGTAAAGAGTACACCCTCTGCAGACAATAAACCTATTCGAATAGCCGTGTCCATGGTTAAGGATTACAGTCTGGGATGGGTCAAGTGTCGGTCTTAGTGTCGGTCTTCGAAGGTGAAACTGTTAACCAGAAATGGAATTACTACTTGTGAGTTGTGATAACTATGATTATTATTATTGTTGACTAACCCGTGATATTATTGTTATTATCGAGTATCTCTGGGATGGTTCTACCTCCGGGATATTCACTATGATTGTTTATTTTAAAGCCCTTTATGTGGTGTCGCTCAGACGCCCGACTGTGGCATTTCTTTTAAAGCTCTTTATGTGGTGTCGCTCAGACGCCCGACTGTGGCATTTCTTTTAAAGCCCTTTATGTGGTGTCGCTCAGACGCCCGACTGTGGCATTTCTTTTAAAGCCCTTTATGTGGTGTCGCTCAGATGCCCGACTGTGGCATTTCTTTTAAAGCCCTTTATGTGGTGTCGCTAAGACGCCCGATGGTGGCATTGCTTGTTATTTATTTCATAAATTTTAATACTACTATGTTATTGCATTTTTATAAATAACCGCCTGCACGCATCAGAATTTTGTTTACTATTTTTGACTAACGTCATGAGCATAAAATATTTTCAGCACATCATTGTTATATTATAGCTGTGTTCATAATGTTTGCGAGTACATTCAAAGTACTCACTGGCTTGTCCCTGGCTATTGTCTTGGCCAGATTTTCTTGCACGAAGAGGAGCGATGCGATGACAGCCCCGGAACCTAAGCAATGGAGATAGCAGCCTCGCGAAGATAGGAGTTAACCTGGTCAGCTGTTCCCGTGGGAAATGGAGTCCCATAGACACTGATGTTTCACAACCCGCTTCCGCCATCAACCACTAGAAACCATTTGTTGTACTCACAGGCCAAAATGGTCTTGTACTACATATTTTGTATTCTGCTTGGAATTCCTGTATCAAGTTGGAGCCTCATCAGCTAATAGTAATCCTGGGGCTGATGAGCACGACGGTCTTTTCTGGAAATTTATTACCCGGAAAACCGGTCGTGACAGTACGTCATAAACGGAGGAGCAGTGAGCTGGATGAGTTCCAAGCAAGATACGGTGGCCGATTCTACTACAGAAGCCGAATACATTGCGGCTTGTGATGCTGCAAAGGAAGGTGTTTGGATCCGGAACTTTCTGGATGATCTTGGTATTTTCCCAACCTTGGTAAAACCGTTGTACCTTTATTGTGATAATTCTGGTGCCATCGCACAAGCCAAGGAGCCGAGGAATCACCAAAAGGTCAGACACATAGATCGGAAATATCACCAGATACGAAAGATCATAAAGAGTGGTGATGTAGAGTTATGCAAAATTCACACGGATGCAAATGTTGTGGATCCATTGACTAAGCCACTTCCACAACCCAAGCATGAGGGGTACGTTAGAGCTATGGGCATTTGATGTCTATTTGATTGACTCTAGTGCAAGTGGAAGACTGTTGGGGATATGCCCTAGAGGCAATCATGTATGATGATATTTCCTATGTGTTTATGAATAAAGATAGTCCTTGGACATTATCAATGATGTGTATCAGCAAGTACGTGACTTGTTTGTGGGACTATGCATTGTATGATGACTGTCCTAAAAGGTCCCTAGTCGAAAGGGCTGTGTGGACGCGCAGCCGACTAGACTAGCATATGACACGGTCGATGGCTTAGTCTCACTAGCCATGGAGCATTGGATGCTAACCGGATAATATGGACTTGGAAGGATCTGGTCGGATTCGACGTAGTCGGATCCGAGTCGAGATAAGGTCCGAATCGGACAGGCCCAACTATGAGACGCAGCGATATGTCATTTGTGAGTCTCTAGTACAACATATGTTCGATGTCCTAAGACCTGAGCTGACGCATGTACTCGGGATGGTGACAGGCTTGCTTTGGGTCGACCAAACGCTACTCCATAACTGGGTAGTTATGAAGGTAGGTTTCGGGTTTGTCCTGACCCATGCTGCAAGACGTGGTCGAGCAAGATGGGATTTGCCCCTCCGATCAGGAGAGGTATACTCTGGGCCCCTCATGTGATCCGACCAGGATAAGCATGGCCATGCGACAAGGATTATGAGATAATCCGGTTTATGGTCGGCATCACTGGAACGAGAAATAGGTCGGGCTAGCACAAGGATAACAGACTCGCCTTGAGCCCGACAACATATATCGTGTGGCAAAAGGAATGGAAGTATGATGTACAGGTTCGCCTAACCAGCTTCATAGTCTGTTTGGTGTTCGGCATGCCTTGCTAGAGGCCGCTACCAACTGTGCAGTTCGGAGGTGATCCGAACTACGACCAAGCCGACTTGAACCTAAGGGGTCGCGCGCTTAAGGGAAGGAACCTACGAGGTCGGATCCGAGGACACTGGTCGGATGTGATCCGAACTGTATTCGGATTGTGTCCGAGTAGACTGATGGGCTTTAGGGTCCGTGCGAGGCCCAAGTGTTGAGCCCGCGACGGACGCCTATATATAGTGAAGGTGCCGCACACTCACGGAGGTTGATCGCTTCGGCGCTGTCACTAGGGTTTGCATGTGTTGCGAATAGACACCTCCACTCACCGCCGGTTGTGTGATTGGACCTAGCAGTCCACCGCACGATGTTCCTCCTGCACGCGCAGATACCGTTAGACGCGGTGCACTTGCGCCGCTCCGGCGAACCTGTACATGATAACCGACCACCAGCTATACGAGGGAGATCGCGCGAGGAGGAGATGATCCATGCGGACACACTGCCCCAACTCTTCTTCCGCTGCACAGCACTACGTGTCTAGTGGTAACAAACTGTGATCCATCTCCCGTAGCATGTTCTTGGTTGTTCTGCGTGTAGGAAAATTTTAATTTGCAGTTGACGCACCCTATCGTAGATCCCAACACCGGGCGCGCCTTCCTATGCGATGGAGGGAGGCGTCCCTGGAGCAGGCACAGATCCTGATGAGGCCCCTGCCGCGACGCCGTCCTCCTGAGGTTCTGCGCGGCATGACTGCTTCTTCTTGGGGATGGCCTCCGGATTGCCTTCACTCCTGCTCTTGGGGCCGTCGATTGCTGCGGCTTGAAAGGCGCGCTCGAGGGAGCACACCACATCCCTCTCTTCACACGAGACCGTGATGATTCCTCCGCTTCCTGGCATGTTGAGAATGTTGTAGCCGTGATGAGTGATTGCCATGAACTTGGCCAGGGTCGGATACCCGAGGATGGCATTGTATGGCAGGCGGATGTGCGTGACGTCAAAGTCGATGAGCTCAGTGCGGTAATTCTTGCGCTCCTCGAAGGTGACAGGCAGGCGGACCTGCCCTATCGGTGTGGTGAAGCCGTCAGTCACTCCTGAGAATGGCTTGGTGGGCTGGAGCTGTTCATAAGGCACTTGGAGGTTGTCGAACGTGTCGACGGACAGGACGTTGAGCCCTGCGCCGCTGTCGATGAGGGTCTTGGTGACCTGCAAATTGCTGATGACTGGGGAACACAGCATAGGGAGGGTGCCAGCGGTGGCTGCGCACTTGAGCTGATCCGCCGAGTTGAAAGTGATGGCGCATTGGGACCACCTGAACGGACGCGTGGCCTCGAGCTTGGGGAGTGCCACGTTAACCTCACGAGCAAACTGCTTGAAGATGCGCTGAGAGGCTGGGGCCTGGGCACCGCCCCAGGATGCAGGCGATCGCGCGCGGCTCCTGGAAGCCCCCAGCCCCCTCGTCCTGGTGTTGGTCGTCATTCCTTCTTGGTGGTGGCAGCGGGGGAAGACCAGCGTTGCCCTGGGGGCAATCCTCACGCGGCGGGTCCCTCCAAGCGCCCTCACGAGGTTGGTCCTACCAGCGGTCCTCACGAGGCCGGTCACGCCACCCATGGCGTGGGCCACGGTCATCCCAGCGTCCGCCTCCACGTCCTCCTGCACGGCGTAGCCCCGATCGTTGCGCTTGGGGCATCGACCGTAGCGTCCTTCTCATATGGCTCTGAGCTCTTTACAGTCGCTGGTGTTGTGGGTTTTCAGGTTGTCGAAGGCGCAGAATGGTCGGCCGTTCTTGGATGACTCAGGCTGATCTCTGCCCCGCTTGATGTCGGTCTCCACTGCGAGCACAGCTACCTCCTTGCACTTCACGTCCTTGGCCTTGGCCTTCTTCTCCTCCGCACCCATGGCTGGCAGCTCAAGGAGAGAGAGGCGCCCCTCCTCAGCTCTAGCGCACTTGGTCGCCAGGTTGAACAACTCCTGAGATGTGCTGAGCTCCTCGTGGATGGCGAGCTCTTCCTTCATCTTGACGTCGCGGACGCCATCGGAAAATGCGGAGATGATGGCCTCGTCCATGACCTTGGGGATCTTGAGGCGGGTGTTGTTGAAGCGCTGCATGTACTTCTGGAGGGTCTCTCCTAGCTGCTGCCTGATGCGGCGTAGATCACCCGCGGCCGGTGGGCGGTCACGAGTGCCCTGGAAGTTGGCGACGAAGCGGTCGCGCATCTCGTCCTAGGAGGAGATCGAGCCGTGCTGCAGGTTCAGGAGCCAGGAGCGAGCTCCATCCTTGAGAGCCATGGGAAACCAGTTCGCCATGACCTTTTCGTCGCCGTTGGCCGCTTCGATGCTCAGCTCATAGAGCTGCAGGAACTCCGCAGGGTTGGCGGTACCGTCGTAGCGAGGAGGCAGATCCGGCTTGAACTTGCCCGGTCAGGCGATGCTACACATCTCGGGGGTGAAGGCGCGGTAGCCAGCCGTGGTAGCCGGGGCCCGCTTCGAAGGTGGAGCTTCATCTTGACGAGATCTGCGCTGCACCGCTGCGGGCGGCGCGCGGTCTTAACGAGGTGGCGCGGGGAGCGCGGGTGCAGCTTCTTGCGGCCGTGGAATTTCTTGGGAGCTTCTCTCTTCGCGCGCGGGCACCGGGCGCGGCGGATCATGCCGCGGAGCCGCGCGGCTTCATGCCAAGGCGGCGTCTTGGGGCTGAGGCGATGGATGCACGCCACGAGCCCCATCGCCCACGGCTGGTTGAGGGGGAAGCAGAGAGTGGACGGCGCCGGAGAGCCCCCTGCGGCGCGGACGAGCTCGGCAACGCATTCGAGCCACTCCTCGTAGAGGTCGTCGATGGGGCGGTAGCACATGAGCTCGTTCGCTGTGAGGAGCATGGCCCGTGCCTCCATGGGAGCGTGCTGCGGGTGAGATGAAGAACCGGCAGGGGTCGGCGATGGAGTGGCGGTGCGGCCGTCCTGCCGCACCGAAGGATGCAGCAAGGACGCCTGCTGCTCGTTCCCCGCCGTGCCGGTGGCAGCGTTGGCAATGGGAGACGGAGAACGGCGATGTGGCCCGCCGACAGGAGCCGTCTGAGAGATGCGGGCGGTGAGGGGAGCCCGACACTCAGCTCGAGCATGGCGAGCATCCGCCATGGAGATGACGGAGCGACGAACTGATGGAAGAGAAGCTACGGCACGCCCCTACCTGGCGCGCCAAATATCGGATGTGGGGTTCTCGCAAACCCTTAAGGTTCGAACACTGGGGTGCGCGCGAAGTATTTTCCTCCCACCGATCTACGCCCTAGCTCGCTAGGATCTCACGGACGAACTCGACGAACTCGCAACACAGAAAGACACGAGGTTTATACTGGTTCGGGCCACCGTTGTGGTGTAATACCCTACTCCAGTGTGGTGGTGGTGGATTGCCTCTAGGGCTGATGGTGAACAGTACAAGGGGAGAACAGCCTCCTGAGGTTGAGGTGTTCTTGAGCTCGGTGAGCTTGTGTGTGTGAGGATGGTCTGAATGATCCATCCCTTACTAAGGTAGTGGCTAGTCCTATTTATATTAGCCCTGGTCCTCTTCCCAAATATCGAGCGGGAAGGGAGCCAACAATGGCGGGCCAATTTGAAGGGGGACAACTAGTACAAGCTATCCTGACCAAAGTGGTCTTCGCCTGCAAAAGACTCTGGCGGTGATGCCGTCTTGGGCTCCACGATGACCTCCATCTTGCCGTCCTCCTGGTCTTGGTCTCGTTGCATCAATATAGCAAACTTTGCCTGATGCCTCGGTACTCTTCGCCTGCGCTTGCCTCCTTAGCACCAAAGAGGAAACAAGGACGCGCTGGCGCTCGCCTAGCGCCCACCTGGTGTCGTGCGTCATGGCTCACGTCACGAGGGCCTCGTGAGGTTTGCCCCGCCTTGATATCTTCGCTCCGCGTGAGGTTGCCTGGCCAGCCTACTCCATAGGAGGTCTTGCGTCATCCGCCTAGCGAGGCTTGGACCCTCGCGATGGTCTTGGATGCTTTGTTGGTGAAGATGGGCCATACGGCCTGCTGGCTCAGCCATGCCGCGGGCCGTAGGCAGGCAAGTCTGAGGACCCCCGTTCCCAGAACACCGACATGGACAACATCGTCATCAAAACTAGGCACGTCGAAACACTAATAGACGATTTACGTCTCACAATCGACAACCTCCGCCTGTATGACATTAAGCTTAATCCGGAAAAATGCGTTTTCGGCGTTTCCGCTGGAAAAATGCTGGGCTTCATTGTTTCCAATAGAGGAATTGAAGCAAACCCAGCCAAAATCCAAGCTTTGTCACAATTGGCTAAGCCAACAGACCTTAAACAAGTTTAAAAGCTCGCGGGTTGCGTAGCAGCTCTAAGCCGCTCTATCTCCAGATTGGGAGAAAAGGCACTGCCACGCTATCGCCTTCTACGGCGAACCGACCACTTCGAGTGGACGGATGCGACAATAGCCGGACTGGTGGAAATAAAAGCCCTTCTTGCGAGCAATCCAATCCTGGCCGCACCAAACACCAGCGAACCGGTGTTGTTATACATATCGGCAAGTCATTAGGTTGTGAACACCGTACTCGTCGTTGAACGAGAACAGGATGGGCATAAATTCCCGCTTCAGAAGCCAGTATACTACGTACCTACTGTTCTTACACCATGCAAATCCTGGTACCCTCATTACCAAAAGATAGCATACGCAGTCTTCATGGCATCTCGAAAGCTCCGTCACTACTTTCAGGAGTGTTTGATCACGGTGGCCTCCGAAGTACCACTCAATGACATTATAAACAACCATGATGCTACGGTCCGGATTGCCAAATGGGCCATTGAGATCCTCCCATTTGACATATCATATAAACCACGTCGAGCTATCAAATCCCAAGTACTGGCCAACTTCGACGCCAAATGGACAGAGGCCGAACGCCCTAAAGAGTACGACACATACCCCAATTGGGTCATGTATTTCGACGGCTCCAAAATGCTACCAGGGTTAGGAGCGGGCGTCATTTTAACATCCCCTACTGGAGATGTCGTTCAGTATGTCCTCCAAATACTATACACAAACTCCAATAATGCAGTCGAATACGAGGCCTTATTACATGGTCTCCGGATGGCTGTCTCCATGGGCATACAACGCCTAGAGCTGCGCGGGGACTCAAACCTGGCAATATCTCAAATAAATGGAGACTTTGACGCCAAAGATTCGAAGATGGCAGCGTATCGTAACGTAGTCATAAAAATGTCAGCCCGGTTTGAGGGGCTCGTGTTCCATCATGTGGCTCGAGAAAGTAATCAAGCGGTGGATGTTCTTGCACGTATCGGCGCTAAGCGCGACCCCGTCCCACCTAATATCTTCCTGGAAAGGATTTTTAAGCCATTCGTAGTGTGGCAGGGGGAAAACGGCAATACTAGTCCGGATCCAAACATAACCACAGATCCCGGAAACACCGACGTCGTCGGGGGCTCAACCGCCAAGATAACACCGTCGGCACATCTCATCATGGCAGTCATCGCCCCATGGACCGAACCCTTCCTGGCCTACCTTAACAGGAAGGAGCTTCTTGAGGACCAGAATGAGGCCTGCTGCATTGTCCGGTGTTCAAAGGCCTACAAGGTTCATGATGGAGAGCTCTATAAGAAAAGCGCTACCGGAATCCTTCAACGATGTATATCCGAGGAAGAGGGGAAGTAGCTCTTGGCTGAAATTCATGCCGGACTCGGCGGTCACCACGCCGCAGCTCGGGCCCTTGTTAGAAAGGCCTTCCGCACAGGGTTTTATTGGCTGACGACCCGAGGAGATGCATAGGACCTTGTCCAACGTTGCGTCGGATGCCAACTCTTTGCCAACCAAAGCCATATGCCCCCCACGGCCTTACAAACAATCCCCATCACTTGGCCTTTTGCGGTGTGGGGGCTCGATATGGTCGGACCCCTTAAAAGAGGAAGACATAAGAGAAAGTATCTGCTAGTCATGGTGGATAAATTAACTAAGTGGATAGAGGCCAAACCAGTCAAAACGGCTGAAGCGGGGCGAGTAATAGATTTCATATCCGGTGTTCCGCACATTATAATCACTGATAATGGCTCCAATTTTACAGCCGATGAGGTGAAAACCTGGTGCACTAATCTAGGCATTAAGCTCGATTACGCTTCTGTCTATCGCCTGCAGACAAACGGTCAAGTCGAACAGGCTAACGGTCCTATTATGAGAGGCAACAAACCCAGACTAGTGCGGTCTTTGAAGGAATCGGACAAGCACTGGGTGGAGGAACTGGACTCCGTACCCTGGGGGCTGCGGACCATGCCCAACCGCACTATCGGATATACACCCTTCTTCATGGTGTACGGTGCGGAAGCAGTGTTACCCTGCGATATTATTCATGATTCACCTCGAGTGCGTATGTACGAAGAGAGAGAAGCCAAGCTTGATCAGCAGGACAGCTTAGATGCCTTGGAGGAGGAGCGCGACATCGCAAAAGCCCGTTCCGCATTTTATCAACAGGAGGCTCGCAGGTATCAAAGCAGAGAAGTGCGGGCCAAGACGTATAACATCGGTGAACTTGTTCTACGCTTGGCAGAGAAGAAAAAGGACAAGCTCAAGCCAAAGTGCGAGGGTCCCTTCATCATTGACGAAGTTCTCATCGGAGGAGCGTACTGCCGATGTGATGCGTCGAATAATCACTTGGAGCCGAACCCTTGGAATGCGGACAGACTATGACGATTTTATGGCTAACGCCGAACTCTGTGTTCGTTTCCTCCCTCCTGTTATTACCATCATTTTTTCCTCTCTTTTCGTTTTTTTTACCTTTTTTCGTTTTTTCTTTAGCCCTACGGCTTTAGTACGGCTAGATTATCCCTACCTGATGTGTACATCTCTAAATATGTACGTTCATTATACCTGGGGGCTTCTCGTACAGAAGCTTGCGACTATTTTTCAAGCATCAAGCTCAGCACATATGCGTTTTTTATTTCCATATGTGTCTTTTCTTCGCCATTATATGCATCGATATGACTTAAGTTTTGGCCAAGCTGGGTTGCCTTGCTCCTGTGCTTATTCCCTACGTTCCCGTTAGTTCGGCTAGGGCATAAAGGGAGCACATCTGCGATTGTTACTGCTGGGTCATCCAGATGTGTGCCTCATACTAGGTGAAGCCAAAAGCTAGCGTTCTTAAGGGAATATTCGGTCGGCAAATTAAAGGTGTTTCCGCATTCACTCCATTGTGAACCCCAGATGTTACTTACCCCGTGATTTTTTCAATCATAGTTCGGATATGCACATTAAATGCATGAACACCCAGGGAAAGGAACCCTTAACGGAACTATTCTCTCTAGAAGATGTTTCTTACATAATGTAATATAACATAACTAGACGGATACACATTGTGTGTTCGAGCAATTATGACCCCAACGCCTGGTTTCCATGCATACCCCGGTATATTCTACCGCTAGGGTATTCGGAAACACTCCGTACCTTCGGGTCTAGAGGTTGAAGCGAAAAGGTCGGCGATGACAATTGTCTTTATTATCCAGCTGGAAGGAAAGTACATAGTCACTCATGACTCAAACACTTGCTCCTCTATACCATCCAAAAGGCGGTCTAATTTACAATCCTGTTGGGAATATTTGGCGACCACCTCTACTTGGTCATATACTAAACTAACGGGAATTTCTTCCCCATTCGGCCCTAGCGGTCCAACACGAGCCATGTGATAACGATCCAGCTTGGTATATCGCGTCTTCACCATGGCCCAGGCCTCTCGCGCACCCTCTCGGCAGGCCGATATCTTCCACAGTCGGATACGCCGCCGCGCTCCCTTGAACAACTCTACCAGCTTCTCCATGCTTCCTGGAGGGGAGTCGGATGGCCATAAGGCCTTGGCTACACTCTGCATCGCCTACCGAGCTTGCTCGTGCAACTGCGACATCCCTTTCAAAAGATCACTTGATGATCCGGACACCTCCTCTTTGGGGTGATTCGTCAATACACCTGCAATTACATCTATATCAGCTACTGTTACCTCCAAACTGTTATAAGATAAAAGCGGCCACGTACGGAATATGCCGCCTCACAGCTTCTTGTTATCCTTCATAGAGTCCGCTAGCTGAGCTCGCACATCTTTCAGTTCTTCGCCCAGTTGGGTGTTCGAATCCTGGAGTTTCTTTTTCTCTTGAACGACTTTTGTCAATACACGCTCGACTGCTGCTAGTAGCTTTTTGGCTCCGTGTTCTTCGCTTTGAGCGACGTCCAGCTGCTCTTGTAATTGGTCTAACAACCAAACACAAAGATAAGCACCCAGATTCGCACTATCATTGTATCATTATGAATTCTCGATACAGGGAAATATTACCGGAGGATGCCTTGTATTTCTCCAGTTCAGCATTGGCAGCAAGCAGTCGGCGCTGGCACTTTTCTATTTCCTGAGCTAGCAGGGTGTTCTTCTCCGTAAGCACCTGGTTGTACAGTGATCCTTAAATCAGTTTTTTCAACTCCTTTATGTCTCGGGGGCTACTGGCATATGGTTATCATAGTCAGACAAAACAAATTTACCTGCACATCTTTCAAATGCTGCCTTGTGGCCCTGTTAAGCCCATCTCGAGCAGCTCAGATGTATGCATCGGCCAAGCTGAAGGCGTTAAACGACTCTTCTGAAAAACCAGGGTCTTGTAAAATGGCCCGGCGGCACCTATGATTCATGGCACTCTCCACTTCCGAGTTGGTGACGGATACATCATCCGAGTCCTCGGCTGGAGGATAGTTCGACGTCGCCCCCGCATCAGCCCACATCTTCACGGCAGGATTTGACTCCTGGCTGTGGGAAGTACGGCCGCTCGAGCCTCCTGATATAGTCCAGCGCACGTTTTTCCTAACACATGGAAAACGGGAAGGTCACGGTTGGACGTGACTGCCCACGTGCACATTGGCAAATTCATACCTCTTCGATGAAGGCCCGACCGTGTCTTCGTTTGCTTTCCTTTTGGAAGGCTCGCCTGGTGTGGGGGACGCCTCTTCGGAGATACCCCTAGTGCGGTACGGCGTGCCGAACCCTTCCCCTTTTGAGCACATGATAGTGCGGTGGGTGAGAAGTTAGGAGGTGTCTCTTTTGGATAAGGTGTCTTTGGATTACTTACGTGTGAAGCTGGAAGGAGGCCGGGGTAATCGGCGATAATGGGTACATGTGTACCTTCGTAGCTCATCTGATAGAATGTTCCCTCCTCAAGCTCCACGAATATGTCCGAATCTTCTTCATATCCGGGGTCAAGATCCCGGTTGCGATTCTCTGGCTGAGGGGCAGGGTCATGGATCCCCTCGACAGCCTTTTGCCATTCCTATTAGGAGCAGATAAGATGCTGCCTGTCAATGAATGATCCAGGGACAGGATAAAATAAGTGGGGCCAAACATTACCCAGCTGGGAGGATTGTACATGGAAAGTTCATCTTGATATTGGAGATGGCTGAACTCCTCCTTCTCCCATTTATACAGCTCGGCCAGAATCTTGGCTAGAGCGGTGGGGGTCTTCGGGCCCTTTCGGCTGTAACGTGAGGTGTCGTCTTCTCTGTTATAATGCCACATGGGCAGTCCTCGGTATTGGAGTGTCTAGACCCCCCGCGTTATAGAAATCACCATCACCTCGACTATTGACAATCCAGACTGGGCAAGCATTTTAATCTTGCCCAGTAGCAAGCTGATCTCCGCGCTATCCTCTTCCTCGAGGCTCCGAGGACGCCAACTATGGCGCTTCTTCAGCGGAGCATTTGAAAACTCAGGGAGGCCTATGCGAACGGGGTCGGGTAGAGCGACATCGTCGATGTAGAACCATTCGTAAGGCCGCTCTTCGGGAGCTTTCTTCGGCATGCCGAACAGGTATCCGGTCCCGGCGATGCGCCACACTTCGGCTCCTCCCATTTCAAAAATGGATCCACCTTGATTGCGAGGGATGAGGCAGAACAGTCTTCTCCATAAATGAAAATGGGCCTCGCAACCCAGGAATAGTTCGCATAGGGCGACATAACCCGCCATGTGGAGGATGGAGCCGGGGGTAAAATTGTGCAGCTGGAGGCCATAGTACTCCAGCAGCCCTCGGAGGAATGGGTGAATTGAAAACCCCACTCCCCTCAGCAGATAGGGGACGAAGCACACTCGTTCTCCCGCAGACGGATTGGGAAAATCCTCTGCCTGGGTTTTGCCGCTAAAGGAGGCCAACCCTGCTCAAACAGGGACCAGATCTGCTGGACGGAGAAATCCCTGCGTTTGGAGCTTCGCCAATCGGCTATGGGACATAGAGCACCTCTCCCACTCGCCTCTCTCTAGGTTGGAACGGGAAGAGGAGGTGGGATTGTTGGCCATGCTGGAATGGTCTTGCCTGGCGGTCTCTGAGGATTTTCTCCACTTGGTGCCGAAAGGTTCTGAGATCCAATCTCTTTAAATAGATGCTCTTCCTTGCAGGATTGGCGTGTTATTTGCAAAAAATACCCTGACTATCCGCATTCGCTTGACACGTGGAAAACGAGGACATTAAGCACACATAAGCCGAGGGGAGACATCGAATCTACGGCCGAATACACTACATGGAAATCATTAAAGGAGGAACCCTCCTTGCAATACCGAAGACAATCTAGATGCCGAACACCTCGCTATTGAAGACTGGTTTGGGGGCTACTGAGGGAGTCCTGGACTAAGGGGTCCTCGGGCGTCGGCCTGCTATCTATGGGCCGGACTGATGGGCTGTGAAGATACAAAGAACGAAGACTATACCCGTGTCCGGATGGGACTCTCCTTGTCGTGGAAGGCAAGCTTGGCGACGGAGTATGTAAATTCCCTTCTTTGTAACCGACCTTGTGTAACCCTAGATCCTCCCGGTGTCTGTATAAACCAGAGGACTCAGTCCGGATAGGGGATACTCAATACTGTTGTCATACAAGCTAGACTTCTAGTGTTTAGCCATTATGATCTCGTGGTAGATCAACTCTTGTAATACTCATATTCGTCAATATCAATCAAGCAGAAAGTAGGGTATTACCTCCATAGAGAGGGACCGAACCTGGGTAAACTTCGTGTCCCCTGTCTCCTGTTACCATCAACCTTAGACGCACAGTTCGGGACCCCTTACCTGAGATCCGCCGGTTTTGACACCGACAGCCGCACCGCCCCACCCAACTCCATTCTTGGCCAGACCATTCCTCTACTCACCCGCACCTCGTGTTATTTTCCGAGGATGGCAGCCGAACCAGTAAACCCTCGTACTCCCCTGGTGCTCTCAGCACGGCGTGGTCAATGTGGTCAATGAACGACATCCATCGGAAGAGGACTGTACGTGGAGAGGCTGACAGCTGGGTCCATGGCCTCACACAAGGAAGTGCCTCCTTATTATGCACAAAATAATGATTCCTCCACCTGATAGCAGGGACACACCGGAAGGGCCTCTGTATTTCGTGAAAAAATGTTCCTCCCGCTGACAGCTCAGACCCACCAGCTATATCTTTGCACGGAAGGAAGTGCCTCCTTATTACACACAAAAAATGAATACTCCCCATGCTATCTGGGCCCACCATAGTTGGAGGCTGACTTGTGGGCCTACTGATGCGGACGGAGGGTCTTGTCAACTTAGTAAATATGAACGATTCTAGCTCCAGTGACCATACGATGTCCATCAAACGGCCGTAGTGCTTCTTCAACCTCTGGCCTTCTTCCTCCACCCGCCCAAACCAGCGCCGGTCATGCCGCCTACTCCTGCCTCCTATGGCCGGGTCTGCTACTGCATAGGCCTCACCGCCACCCTACTCCCATCGCTGGCTTGACCATCCCTGTACTCACCTAGACCTACTATTATTCACCGACGACGGTACCCTCACACTACAGCCCAACTAGTAAACCCTTGTACACCCCTCCGCGTGGGAAACAACTGCTGAGTCTTCCCCGGCTTCAGGTCATTCCCTTCCTAGGCCTCACCGTCGTCCACCACCTTGGTGCTCTCGGCGTGGAATGGTCAACGTGGTCAAGGAATGACTTACATCGGAAGAGGATTGTACGTGGAGAGGCTAACAGGTGGGTCCACATCCGCATCAAGGAAGTGCCTCCTCTAAGTCACCAACTGGATACGTATTTATATTGAATGGTGGAGCTGTCAGTTGGTGCAGTTCCAAGCAAAGCATCGTGGCGAGATATACGTGTGAGGCGGAGTACATAGCTTCTTTGGAAGCAGCGAATGAAGGAGTTCATATCCGATCTAGGTGTAATACCTAGTGCATCGGGTCCAATGAAAATCTTTTGTGACAATACTGGAGCAATTGCCTTGGCGAAGGAATCCAGATTTCACAAGAGAACCAAACACATCAAGAGACGCTTCAACTCCATCCGTGATCGAGTCAAGGAGGGAGACATAGAGATTTGCAAAATACATACGGATCTGAATGTGGCAGACCCATTGACTAAGCATCTTCCATGAGCAAAACATGATCAACACCAAGACTCCATGGGTGTTAGAATCATTACAATGTAATCTAGATTATTGACTCTAGTGCAAGTGGGAGACTGAAGGAAATATGCCCTAGAAGCAATAATAAAGTTGTTATTTATATTTCCTTATATCATGATAAATGTTTATTATTCATACTAGAATTGTATTAACCGGAAACTTGATACATGTGTGGATACATAGACAAAAGACAGTGTCCCTAGTAAGCCTCTACTAGACTAGCTCGTTAATCAAAGATGGTTAAGTTTCCTAGCCATAGACATTTGTTGTCATTTGATGAATGGGATCACATCATTAGGAGAATGATGTGATGGACAAGACCCATCCATTAGCTTAGCATGTTGATTGTTCAGCTTTATTGCTATTGCTTTCTTCATGTGAAATACATATTCCTTCGACTATGAGATTATACAACTCCCGAATACCATAGGAACACCTTGTGTGCTAACAAACATCACAATGTAATTGGGTGATTATAAATATGCTCTACAGGTATCTCTAAAGGTGTTTGTTGGGTTGGCATAGATCGAGATTAGGATTTGTCACTCCGAGTATCGGAGAGGTATCTCTGGGCCCTCTTGGTAATGCGCATCATGATAATCCTTGCAAGTAATGTGACTAATGAGTTAGTTGCGGGATGATGCATTGCGGAACGAGTAAAGAGACTTTCCGGTAATGAGATTGAACTAGGTATGAAGATACCGATGATCGAATCTCGGGCAAGTAACATACCGATGACAAAGGGAATAATGTATGTTGTCACTACGGTATGATCGCTAAAAATCTTTGTAGAATATGTGTGAACCAATATAAGCATCCAGGGTCCGCTGTTGGTTATTGACCAGAGAGGTGTCTTCGTCATGTCTACATAGTTCTCGAACCCATAGGGTCCGCATGCTTAACGTTCGATGGCGATTTTGTATTATATGAGTTATGTGATTTGGTGACCGAATGTTGTTCGGAGTCCCGGATGATACCACAGACATGACGAGGAGTCTCTAAATGGTCGAGAGGTAAATATTCATATATAGGACGATGATATTCAGACACCGGAACTGTTTTGGGGCATACCGGGTACATTCGGAGTACCGGGGGGATTACCGAAACCCCCCGGGGGAATAATGGGCCTTATGGGCCATAGGAGGGAAGCGCACCAGCCCACAAAGGGTGGTGCACCCTCTAAGGAATGAGGCCGAATAGGAGAAGGAGGTGGGGGTTGATGTCTGCTAGAACTACGTCGGTATTTCCCCAAAGAGGAAGGGATGATGCAGCACAGCGACGGTAGGTATTTCCCTCAGTGATGAGACGAAGGTTATCGAACCAGTAGGAGAACCAAGCAACACTATATAAATAGCACCTGCACACAAATAATAAATACTCGCAACCTGACATGTAAAAGGGGTTGTCAATCCCTTTCGGGTAACGGCGCCAAAAATTGGCAAACAGACGTGAGAGAGTTGTAAATATTGATAGATCGAACACCAAATAAAATAAATTTCAGCAAGGTATTTTTGGTTTACTAGATCTGAAAATAAAAGGCAAATAAAATAGATCGCAAAGGCAAATAATATGAGAAAGAGACTCGGGGCCGCAGGTTTCACTTGTGGCTTCTCTCGAGAAAAATAGCAAATGGTGGGTGAACAAATTACTAATGGGCAATTGATAGAACTTCAAATAATCATGATGATATCCTGGCAATGATCATTATATAGGCACCACGTCCAAGATTAGTAGACCGACTCCTGCCTACATCTACTACTATTACTCCACACATCGACCGCTATCCAGCATGCATCTAGTGTATTAAGTTCATGGAGAAATGGAGTAATGCAATAAGAATGATGACATGATGTAGACACGATATATTTATGTAGAAATAGACCCCATAGTTTTATCCTTAGTAGCAATGATACATACGTGTCGGTTCCCCTTCTGTCACTGGGATCAACCACCATAAGATCGAACCCACTACAAAGCACCTCTTCCCATTGCAAGAAAAATAGATCAAGTTGGCGAAACAAAACCGAAATATCGGAGAAGGAATACGAGGCTATAAGCAATCATGCATATAAGAGATCAAAGAAACTCAAATAACTTTCATGGATAAAAAAGAGGTAGATCTGATGATAAACTCAAAGTTCATCGGATCCCAACAAACACAGTGCAAAAGAATTACATAATATGGATCCCTGGCGGGTTGTGCTGCCCTTGGAGCACCTCCCAGGCGCTTCTCCGGCCCATTGGATGTCTTCTGGTCCAAAAAATCCACAAAAAAATTTGTTGTGTTTGGACTCCGTTTGGTATTGATTACCTATGATGTAAAAAAACATGCAGAAAACAGCAAATGGCACTTGGCACTATGTCAATAGGTTAGGACCAAAAATGATATAAAATGACTATAAAATGATTATAAAATATCTAAGAATTATAATATAACAGCATGGAACAATAAAAAATTATAGATACATTGAAGACATATCAGCATCCCCAAGCTTATATCCTGCTCGTCCTCGAGTAGGTATATGATAAAAGTAGAATTTTTGATGTGGAATGCTACCTAACATGTCGTCTAATATTATTTTCTTTATAGCATGGACATTTGTACTTTTATATTGTTCAAAGCAATAGTCTAGTTTTGACATGATAATTTTGATACTCAAGCATACCAACAAGCAACCATGTCTCTAAAAATATCAACGCTAAAATAAGTTATCCCTAGCCCATCATGCTCAATCATTGATCCATTCATGAAACACACTCGCATATTAACTACACTCAATGCTCAAGTACAATCATAGTGCCCCCTAGTTGGTGCTTTTATAAGAGAAGATGGAGACTCAAATTAAAAATAAAAATTGCATAAAGTAAAAGAAAGGCCCTTTGCAGAGGGAAGTAGGATTTGTAGAGGTGCCAGAGCTCAAAGTGAAAATTGAGAGGTAAAAACATTTTGAGAGGCATACTTTTCCCACCAACGAAAATGACTTAGAGTTCCCAACACTTTCCATGCTAGATATATCATAGGCGGTTCCCAAACAAAAATTAAAGTTTATTCCCTTTTCCACCATACTTTCACTCTCCATGGCTAACCGTATCCATGGGTGCCTTCCATACCAACACTTCCCAAGGAATTTATTATTTTCCCGACTAGGCATCCCTAATACCTTTGCCTTACTCTTGTGCAATGACAAGTGAATAAACACTCATCATGAGAATAACACATCTAGCATGGAAAATATTAGCCACCCCTCACCGCCTCGTGAGCGGTACGAGTGCACAAAAGAGAAATTTATTTTGAATATTAGAGATGGAACATGCAAATTTTCTTAGAACGGCAAATGATTACCACATATAGGTAGATATAGTGGACTCATATGGCAAAACTAGGTTAAAGGTTTTGGATGCACAAGTAGTGATCATACTTAGTGCAAAATGAAGGCTCGCAAAAGATTGGGAAGCGACCAACTAAGAAACAGATAATCTCATAAGCAAGCATTAAGCATAAATAACACTAAATAATGCACCATAAGTAGGATATAATTTCATTGCATGACTATTGACTTTCATACTAACATAGGGAATCACAGACCTTAACACCAATATTCTTACTAAAGCATAATTACTCACCAACATCACTCACATATCACATCATCATATCTCAAAACTATTACTAAGAATCAAGTTTATTTTGTCCAATGATCTTCATGAAAGTTTTTATTATATCCTTCTTGGATATCTATCACTTTGGGACTAATTTTCATGTGTTGCTTTTGGCAAGCTCTAACAAATATAAGTGAACATCATGAGCATAATAAAATTTTCTTTCTCTCAAATTAATTTAAGTGAAGCAAGAGAAAATTTCTTGAAAATTTAGTAACTCTCAAATAAATCTAAGTTAAGAAAGGGAGCATTTATTCAAAAATACTAAAGCACACCGTGCTCAAAAAGATATAAGTGAAGCACTAGAGCAAGTCCATAGCTCATAAAAATTTAAGTGAAGCATAGAGAGAAATTCTAACAAGTCATGACATAATTTTGGCTCTCTTAAATATGTGTGTCCAACAAGGAACCAACACTTAAAACACAAAATAAAACAAGAAAAAACTCATATCATACAAGACGCTCCAAGCAAAACACATAGTATGTGACAAATAAAAATATAGCTTCGAGTAAAATACCGATGGTCGTTAGAAGAAAGAGGGGATGCTACTCGGGGCATCCCTAATCTTAGTTGCTTGCTCTCTTTTGGATAATAGCGGGGGATTCTGGGGCATCCCCAAGATTAGGCTCTTCTTACTCCTTATTCCTTCATCCATCGTAAGATAACCCAAAACTTCAAAACTTCAATCACACAAAACTCAACAATGCCTCCGGGAGATCCGTTAGTATAAGAAAACAAATCACTACTATAAGTGTTGTATAAAACCTATTCATATTTTATTCTTGCATTATATCTATTGTATTCCAACTTTTCTATGGCAAAAACTCATCAAAGAAAACCATAGAATCGTCAAAACAAGCACACAACGCAAAGAAAACAGAATCTACCAAAAATAAAACAGTCTATAGCAATCTGGATATTTTGAATACATATCTAACTCCAAAAATCTTGAGAAATTAGGAAAAGCTGAGAAATTTGTATATTAAACTTCTTCAAAAAGAATTGGTATTTTATGACGCTCTAGTTAAAAATAGGAATTGTTTTTGTGAGCGCAAAAGTGTCTGTTTTTTAGCAAGAAAACAACTATCACCCAAGAAGATCGTAAAGGCTTTACTTGGCAAAAACACTAATTAAAACACAAAAAACACAATCATAACAGTAGCATAATTGTGAAAACACTCAATAACAGGAATCAAAAGTCAAAAATAAATTTTATTCATTGGGTTGCCTCCCAACAAGCGCTATCATTTTACGCCCCTAGCTAGGCATAAAGCAAGGATCTAAGTTTGTCATCTTTGGTCCTAGATCCATAAGATGCCCTCATGCATCTAGTGTATTAAGTTCATGGAGAAATGGAGTAACGCAATAAGAACGATTACATGATGTACACAAGATCTATTTATGTAGAAATAGACCCCATCGTTTTATCCTTAGTACCAACGATACATACGTGTAGGTTCCCCTTCCGTCACTGGGATCAAGCACTGTAAGATCGAACCCACTATAAAGCACATCTTCCCATTGCAAGACAAATAGATCAAGTTGGCGAAAACAAACCCAAATATCAGAGAAGAAATACGAGGCTATAAGCAATCATGCACATAAAAGATCGAAGAAACTCAAATAACTTTCATGGATAAAAAAGAGATAGATCTGATCATAAACTCAAAGTTCATCAGATCCCAACAAACACACCGCAAAAGAATTACATCATATGGATCTCCAAGAGACCATTGTATTGGGAATCAAACGAGAGAGAGGAAACCATCTAGCTACTAACTACGAACCCAAAGGTCTACAAAGAACTACTCACGCATCATTGGAGAGTCACAAATGGAAGTGGTGAACCCCTCTGTGATGGTGTCTAGATTGGATCTGGTGGTTCTGGACTCTATGGTGGATGGAATTGATTTTTGTCGACTTCCCTAGGGTTTCTGGAATATTGGGGTATTTATAGAGAAAAGAGGAGGTCCGGGGGGCACCCGAGGTGGGCACAACCCACCGGGGCGCGCCTGGGCCTCCAGGCGCGCCCTGGTGGGTTGTGCTCCCCTCGAAGCACCGCCAGGCGCTTCTCCGGCCCATTGGATGTCTTCTGGTCCAAAAAAATCCACAAAAAGTTTCGCTGCGTTTTGACCCCGTTTGGTATTGATTACCTACGATGTAAAAAACATGCAGAAACAGCAACTCGCACTTGGGACTATGTCAATAGGTTAGTACCAAAAAATAATATAAAATGACTATACAATGATTATAGAACATCCAAGAATGATAATATAACAGCATGGAACAATCAAAAATTATAGATACGTTGGAGACAGATCAGGGGTTCTCCCCCCTTTCCTTCCTCCCCCCTCTCTTCCCTTTTCCACCTTCCGATAAAAGGAAAGGGGGAGGCCGAATTGGACTAGGGGCCCAAGTAGGATTCCTCCTACTTGGGCGCCCCCTCAGCTGCCTATCCTCCCCACAGACCTATATATACGTGGGGGCACCTCTAGAAAACACAACATTGATTCCTAGCCGTGTGCGGCGCCCCCTCCATAGTTTACACCTCCGGTCATATTGTCATAGTGCTTAGGCGAAGCCCTGCGCGGATCACTTCACCATCACTATCACCACGCCGTCGTGATGACGAAACTCTCCCTCGACACTTTGCTGGATCAAGAGTTCGAGGGACGTCATCGAGGTGAACACGTGCAGAACTCGGAGGTGCCGTACGTTTGGTACTTGATTGGTCGGAACGTGAAGAAGTTCGACTACATCAACCGTGTTGTCAAACGCTTCTGCTTTCGGTCTATGAGGGTACATGGACACACTCTCCCCCTCTTGTTGCTATGCATATCCTAGATAGATCTTGCGTGAGCGTAGGAATTTTTTTTGAAATTGCATGCTATGTTCCCCAACAGTGGTATCCGAGCCAGGTCTATGTGTAGATGATATGCACGAGTAGAACACAAAGAGTTGTGGGTGGTGATCGTCATACTGCTTCCCACCAATGTCTTATTTTGATTCGACGGTATTGTTGGATGAAGCGGCCCAGACTAACCTTACATGACCACGATCATGAAATTGGTTCCTCCAACAGACATGCAACTAGTTTTGCATAAAGGTGGCTGGCGGGTGTCTGTTTCTCCAACTTTAGTTGAATCGGATTTGACTGCGGCCGGTCCTTGTTGAAGGTTAAAACAGCAAACTTTATAAATCACCATTGTGGTTTTGATGCTTAGGTAAGAACGGTTCTTACTAGAAGGCCGTAGTAGCCACGTAAAACTCGCAACAACAAAGTAGAGGACGTCTAACTTGTTTTTGCAGGGCATGTTGTGATGTGATATGGTCAAGATATGATGTGATATATGTTATTGTATGAGATGATCATGTTTTGTAAAAGTTATCAGCAACTGGCAGGAGCCTTATGGTTGTCGCTTTATTGTATGAAATGCAAACACCATGTAATTGCTTTACTTTATCACTATGTGTTAGTGATAGTTGTAGAAGAAATAGTTGGCGAGACGATGGCGATGCTACGTTGGAGATTAAGGTGTCAAGACGGTGACGATGGAGATCATGATGGTGCTTTGGAGATGGAGATCAAAGGCACAAGATGATGATGGCCATATCATGTCACATATTTTGATTGCATATGATGTTTATCTTTTATGCAACTTATTTTGTTTAGTACGGCAGTAACATTATAAGATGATCCCTCACTAAAATTTCAAGGTATAAGTGTTTTCCCTAAGTTTGCATTGTTGCGACAGTTCATCGTGCCGAGACACCACGTGATGATCGGGTGTGATAAGCTCTACGTTCACATACAATGGGTGCAAGACAGTTTGGCACATGTAGAATGCTCGGGTTAAACTTGATGGACCTCTAGCATGTACACGCATGGCCTCAAAACAGAGACCGAAAGGCGAACATGAATCATATAGTAGATATGATCAACATAGAGATGTTCACCATTGAAAACTACTCCATCTCACGTGATGATCGGACATGGTTTAGTTTTGTGATGAACTATAATATGCAAGGGATGGATAAGACAATTCCCGAGCTCTTCACTATGCTCAAAGTTGCGGAGGTAGAAATCAAGAAAGAGCATCAAGTAAGACCACTAGTTTCAAGAAAAATGTCGTGGATTTGTCATGACAGATGTCCTTAGTGTGAGGACTTAGTCGTCAGGCCAACGCATCTATGTGGTAGCTTGAGAGGGATTGAGTGGGACGACAGACGCGAGGTTTTACCCAGGTTCGGCCCCTCATGGTGGAGGTAAAAGCCTACATCCTGCTTCATTGATATTGATCATGGTGTTGCTCACGATTACAAGGGTGCTCTTTCGCTACCTCTATCTCGAGGGCTATTAATTTGTCTGCCTCAACTCGTGAAACTTGTCCCTCTTGGGGTGCCCTGCCCCTCCTTATATAAGTTGGAGGGGCGGGTTACATGTGGAGTCCTAGTAGGACTAGAACTACTCTAGTACAAGTGGAATCTTAGTATTGCTTCCCATGTAAGGGAAAACTCCTTATGTCTTCCTTATCAAGCCGGCCCACCATAATATGAGTCGGCCTTCCATGAACCGCCTTCTGGGGCACCGGGTCTTGTTGCTCCTTTGACCCACCTACTGGGTAACTAATGAGTCGCCCACTCTGGGCGGGTTACTAGTGAGTCGTCGGGTCAGGGTGGATCACGAGTGAGTCGCCATGTCCGGCCGGTTCATACATCCGGCCAGGTTACACCGCGGGGTATATTCCCGACATTAGCCCCCAGTTTAATTTGGATTTATCCATGTTTAAATTCATCCTGTAAAATAAACACAAGAACAAATTTGACAGGTTGTGCGTCGGGTTAAACATTCTTCTGAGCCGACAACTGAACATCCTTAAGTCCTTTCCATTTCCTTCTTGATTCATGTCCATGATTTCATAGCAAATCTCCTTTAGCATATATGTTCAACCTTTGTCAATGCAATAAATCTAGGTACTTCTTCTGAAAAGTCTAGGTCAATAGGCCATCTTCATAGTCAATTTGTTGACATTGGTCTCTTGTAGAAAAATATTGTAAAAAAACAACCCATTTGAGTCGGTTTCCAAAGCTCCGGCTTAATAAAAATATTGGACTCAAGATATTCATCTGATGATCTGTCGGCTTGAGGATGTAGAGGTTGGCGAGTTGTGATCACCAAATTTTTTGGGTTATAGAATTTGACCATACTGGGTCATGATTGCTACAGACACCGGGTCACATAATTGGTCTTCCTGAGTCTTTTTAGGCCAAGTCCTTATTCCCTATGATGACTTCGTGCTTGCACTTGTAAATATAACTTCCAATCATTGATTTGGCTACTAGGCCTTTCTTATGAATAGTTTTACAGGAGATAAACTTTGCCAATTTCTCCACTAAAAAATATGACACCTGTCGGATTTCGGGTTCCGGCAAAACCCTTGAGGTTCGAACACTGGGGTGCGCACAAAGATCTCTCCCCCCTCTAGCTCGCACACATCATGATCTCACGGCCTAGCTCGACAAACCCAAGGAACAAGAGACACAAGAGTTTATACTAGTTCGGGCCACCCATGTGGTGTAATACCCTACCCCAATGTGGTGTGGTGGATTGCCTCTTGGACTGAGGATGAACAGTTACAAGGGAAGAACAACCTCCTGAGGAGATGTGCTCTTGTGCTTGGTGAGTGTGGTGGCTTTGGTGGAATGAATCCGGTCCAAGATCAGATGCCTCCCTCTGGTGGTGGCTAGTCCTATATATAGAGGCCCGGGTCCTCCTCCCAAATATTAGGCGGCAAGGGATCCCACAACGGCCAATTTGAAGGGGGCAGCTAGTACAAGCTATCCTAACAAAAGATGGTCTTCGCTTGCCAAAGGCTCTGGTGGTGACGTCGTCTTGGGCTCCACGGTGACCTCCGTCATGCTGTCCTGCTAGTCTTGGTCTTGTTGCACCGATATGGAAACCTTTGCCTGATGCCTCGGGACTCGTCGCTTGGCTTGCCTCTTTAGCACCAAAGAGGAAACAAGGACACTGCGCGCGCTGGCGCCCGCCTGGCGCCCGCCTGGCTCCGTACATCATGGCTTGCGTCATAGAAACCTCGTGAGGTGTCCCTTGCCTTGATCTCTCTGCCCCTCACGAGCCAGCCTGGTAAGGCCGCCCCTGAGGAGGTCTTGCACCATCCGCCTCGCGAGGCTTGGCCCTTCGCGAGGGTCTTGAGTGTTTGCTGGTGAAGATGGCACGTACAAGGCCGCTGGTGGAGCCATGCTGTGGGCCGCAGGCAGGCAAGTTTGGGGGCTCCCGTTCCCAAAACACCGACAGTAGCCCCCGAACCCAAGGCACGCTCAGACTTGGCTACGAGGCGAAGCCCAAGGGGCAAGTGCGGAGCGCAGCGGGCCCCAAAAGCCTGCGGCCATGGTTGGCACGTGGCGATAGATTGGACATGGGCGTCTTCCCTTCCCCATGCTGCCTCGGCAACTGCCCGACTTGACGGGTCCTTGCTGCATGCAGAGAAGATCATTATTACCTTAGATCGTGGAGGACGGAGGTTGGCCTCCCCTTGGTTATAAATGGGAACAGGGGGCAGAGCCCCTGTCACCCATCTCTTCCTTCACTTCTCCCTCTATTTTTTCTCCCTCGCTTCATCGCTTGTTGCATCAACCATGGCGCCGATACGGAGGTTCTCGGCCGCGGAGAAGGGCAAGACTCCCCTTGACGAGCCTGAGCAGCTTCCGCCAAAGAAGAGGCTGTCTCATCATCGCGACATCATCGTGAGGCCGGAAGTGTCGCGGCCATGGTATGAGTGGCCACCTCCCGGGTATCCGCTGCCTTTGTACACCCGTGCTGAAGTCTCCGGAGGGAGGGGCGACGAGCGCCGCCGCCGTGCCAGGGCTGTGGTCGCCACGCCGCGGTGACACACGCCGTCGCCCTAGGGCTCCATGCCGTGGACTCCTCGCACGAATTCGTGCTGTGGGCGACGATGCCTCCGCGCACTTGTATTCGCTTCCCACAGTTCTTTGCCACTGAGATGTCATCGAGGGGCCCCCTCGAGCTTTGGCTGCAGCACGCCAATTGTGATCCCCTGGCGACTGGAGCGGAGGTTGAAGCCGTCTCCTCCGGGAGGATCTTCATGACTCGTGGGTGGGGCGAGGTCACCTGAGTCTGTCATGCGGAAGGCGCCCTCGCCATCCACTTCAAGTACGACGGTGCCTCCACGATGTTCTTCAAGGTCCTCAACAAGGAAGGCCGCCGCTCGGAGTGCTGCCCTGAAGGGGGTCGTCAGGACGGCGCAACGGCCAATGCCAAGCCTGCCGCTGGGCTTGCCAGTAGCTCCTCCAGCGACAGTGGTGACTCTTGGTGGTCGAGCAATTCTCCTGAGCTCGTCGAGACTCCGGAGACAAGCGACGACAGCTACGTGCCCCTGATTTCTCACCAGGCCCACAGCAAGGCTGCAACATCCGGTTGCCGCTGATCTGGATGGGGTTGGTGCCGGCCTCCCGTGGCCCACTATTGATGATGGCGTCGGCGACGTTCAACGCGTGTAAATAGGGCTCCGAGGAACTCCCTCCTTTTTGTTCCCTGTGAGGAATCGAAACAGACCCCATGAGGGCATGTAAAGGGTCTGTAATGTCTTCTGTTCATGTTATCCCTATTATAAAAATTTGTGAATGCATGTCCTGGTAAGGCTCGGTCTCCCCTTTCCAACCACGCGGCAGCTTGGTGCTCTACGCCGACAGGTCCCGATCCCCAGGCAGGCTGCAGCCGTCACTGGTATGCCAGGTCGCGATGTCGTGGTCAAGGCCAGGAGGTGAGAGGCCCGAGAACCAGTAAGAGCTCCTGAGGCACGATGCTGAAGAGGTCCCCTTTAGCGCGGAAGCAGCTACCTGAGGAAGGGAAAGGGAGGCGACGTTGCCGCAGCAGGGTAGCGAAAGGCGAGGATCTTATGTTGTAGCGCTGGGTAGATCCAGTCGCGTGACTTATATTGACATTCTGGAGCTGGTTCCTTGTGTTGCGCTAGGCTTGGGCGTCGACCACTGTTGGGTAGCTAGGTTAGGCCCATGCGAGTCTCCCCCTCTTCTCCATGCTCTTCGGTGTGCCTGGGTCCTCAGGTCTTGGCCCTCAAGCGAGCTCAGCTGCCGCTGGTATGCCTGGTCGTGCTGCCGTGGTCAAGGCTAGTTGTGAGGTCTGGAGAGCCAGTAAGAGCTCCTGAGTTGCGATGCTCAGGATCCCCCCTTTTAACGCGCAAGCGAATCGCATGGGAGAAGAGAGAGAGCCCGTTGTAGTCCTCTAGAGGTTCCTGCAAGTTTGTGCGAGGGAGGGCACAAATTGCCATGGTGATTGCCGGTCTGCCACTAGTTGCTTCGCAAGGAGCTGAAGGCACTGAGGGTCTATTGAGGTGATGTGCACGGGCGTGCCACGAGCCAGAGCTCGACCACTTAGATTTGTCAGCGTTGCAGGGATGGACCCGAGCACAAGCGTCGTGTCGGCATGAGAGGTTCCCGTGGATGGCGATAATCAAGCAGATAGTGGTGATAGGTAGCTCATGCATGAAAAGAAAACTAGCTTAGGTAAATGCAAGAACGATACATGCCACTGGGTCGGACCCGAGCGGCCTGGGGATGATGCAGCCCGAGGGGCGCCCCTAGCAGGGTGAACTAAAGATGCAAGTAGATACATGCCGTAGGGACAGACCCACGCGACCTGGGAATGGTGCAGCCCAGGGGCGCTCCCAGCTAAATAAACTTGGAAAATGTCACGTGGTTTGGTTGTCGAAGGAGTGTTGGGGTAGCTGAAGACACGTGGCGAAGAAGTCGCTCCTCACGAGCCGTCGAGTCCCAGAGCCTCGGGAGGCTCTGGAGGCTCTAGTGGCTTCCTGAGGACCGCCTCCATCTCCGCCAGGACTACGTGATGCCTGGCCTCCTGACCTGCCAGGATGCTCCGCAGGGTGCTCTGGAAGGCGGCTGCCATGCTCGGCAGGCCGAATGGCATGCGAACGTAGCTGTGAGGTGGACCCTCACACCGGCCAGCATGCGAAGGCCAGAAGCGCTCCTGAGATGTGGCCCTATTGAGCCCTGGGATGTCGATGCAGACGTGCAGTTCACCACCCTCAATTGTGTGGGGAGCAGCGCCAGGTGGGCGCTGGTCGCTGCGTATTGCTCTTGCTTCCTGAAGCTCCTGAGTGGTCTCGGTGATGAACTCCTGAGCGTCGGGTGAGGGAGTCCTGGACTAAGGGGTCCTCGGGCGTCCGACCTGTTAGCCATGGGCCGGACTGATGGGCTGTGAAGGACACGAAGACCGAAGACTACACCCGTGTCTGGATGGGACTCTCCCTGGCGTGGAAGGCAAGCTTGGCGACCAAATATGTAGATTCCTTTTCTTTGTAACCGACCTTGTGTAACCCTAAATCCTCCCTGTGTCTATATAAACCGGAGAACTTAGTCTGGAGGATATATTCATAACCATAGCCATACAAGCTAGACCTCTAGGGTTTAGCCATTACGATCTCGTGGTAGATCAACTCTTGTAATACTCATATTCATCAAGATCAATCAAGCAGGACGTAGGGTATTACCTCCATAGAGAGGACCCGAACCAGGGTAAACATTGTGTCCCGTGTCTCCTATTACCATCGACCTTAGACGCACAGTTCGGGACCCCCTACCCGAGATCCGTGAGTTTTGACACCGACATTGGTGCTTTCATTGAGAGTTCCACTGTGCCGTCCCCAAAAGGTTTGATGGCCCCTTCAATCGTCAACAATGACGCTGTCCAAGGAGAAACCTTCCTCCCCGGACATATTTTCATGTTCGGCGGCTTCGCACTATGGGCCAACTCATTTGGCCATCTGGAGTAGATCGATAGCTACGCCCCTAGTCATGATGTCAGATTTGGGAGCTTGAACTACATCGCGGACATCCGTGGATATTTGATCTTCGCTGGATTCGAGATCACGGCGATCGCTCCTGGTCACCTCGATGAACATGACCTAAATCTGTCATCGGACCACATTCAGGAGATAGCTTCTGTAACTGCTCTGGCCTTAGATCTGGAGCATACGGCGCCATCTAAGGACTAGAGGTTCAACCCCACCATGGAGGCCACATATTCCCCGGTGTGGGAGCCACACATGGACTTAAACTCACACAATATTTGTGTCACCGGAACCCCGGACTCGTCTCTGGGTGTAAGTTCCGAACCATGTGAGTCCGCGGATGCCGAACTGTCACAACCCTAGAATTGTTTGCAATAGTTGCATTAGAGAGCATCCATGCATCATGTCTAAATTCAAGAAACTTGAATTGAGGAAAGTTGAAAGCCTCAAAACTTTAATTAAAAGAAGGGCAAAGAACCCTGGAAATCTCATTCTTTGTTTCCAAGATGTCCTTTTGCAATGTTTGAGAATTTTGGCAAGGGTTTTGGTCCAAACCAAAATTACTGAACATTTTTAAGGATTTATTTTTGTGACTTTGAATTTAAATCACTAGCTATTTGAATTTAAACGTATATTCATATAACTAGAATATATTTTAAAATGTTTCTGAAATAGTTTATGTGCCTTGGAAAAGTCCATGAAGCAACATAAATAAATTTAGAGGAAGTTTGGCACTTGTTTGAATTTTGTTTAAATTCAAAACAGTGGCAAATGAACTAAATGAAATAACAGAAAACTAAATAAATAGAAAAAATAGAAGGAAATAGGAAAGCAGAATAGAGAGGGAGTAACTGGGCCACTTACCTGGCCTTACCTGTAGCAGGCCCATTAGGCAGCCCGGCCCACCAGGCAGTCGTCCCATCTTCAACCTCTACCAGTAGGCAGAGGCGAAGACACACGCGCTCGCTGGGAGGCCTCCACCTCCTGTTTCCACCGAGGCGTTCCCGAGCCCCCCCCCTCACACCACCCCGATGCCATGAACCCCCTGCACCTCCCCCCTCTCACCCTGGACCCCCTCCTACTTCTCAGCTCTCTCCCCGCAGCACCACCGAACACGCTCGTCGCTGCCGCTCGCCGTTACTGCGGCCACCAACCACCACCCGCCTTGCTACTGCATCAAGAAGAAGTGCATAGACTCCCTCTTCATCACTGAGGAGCCACTCAAGCCGGGGATCTCTGCTTCACCCTCTCCATTGTCGTCTTCCTCGTTAGCCGCCGTGGATTGCCATCGTCGATTCGCAAGCTCCAGGCTATCCCCAGCCTAGCCGTTGACTTTGCTGGTTCCGCTGTGAGCGCCATCGTTTTCTCCCTCCCTCCTCGCAGTCTTTCGCACGTTGTAGCCGTGCTAACCACCGGGGCCGAGAGCCACCGCCGCTGTGGTTCCTCACCGTCGTGGTCTGAGCCACTGCAGCTCGCATTCGCACATGCCACCGTGCTCACCACCTCCCTAGCAACCTAGTGCCACCAGCCACGCCTCATGCCGTGCACCACAGCTGTTGCCTACCTCAAGCCCGTGGCTCTGCCGCCGCCAAACCTCAACGCCGACGAGATTCCGGTGACCCCGCGACCTCCCAGTTGGTCCTCTAGATGCGCGAGAGCAAGGGCTACGCCCTGGTGCCCTCGGCGCGCCAAGCCGGCGCCTTTAGCGCAAGTCTGGCGTGCCCTCGCCGTGTCCTGTGGTCGCCGCCGGATGGTCCCTGACGTGATGATGTGGCACCGTCATTAGGCACTAATTACCCAGCTTAATTACCCCCTGACCCACTTACACATGGGCCCCACACCCTTAATTAACTGCAATTTAATTCCTATTTAGTTATAGTTAACCGCTTTGGCCCCACGCGTCAGCGTTGATCGCGCTAACGTGGCCCCTGACCGGCCCCACCCGTCAGTGAACCAAGCCAGTATCATGACACTGGCCGGTGGGACCCACTGGTCAGGTTTGACCCTGGTCAACCCGGTTGACCTGCTGGCACAGTAGTGACACAGTGCTGACATCATTAATGATTTTCTGGATTAAATATAATCCTAGAAATTCCAGAAAATGTTTAAAACTTCTAAAAATCATAGAAATTAATCTCTGACTCCAAATGAAATAAGTTATATATGAAAAATTATCAGAAAAATCAAATCTATTCATATGTACCTTTTTTGTGCATGTTAGAACAACTTTTAGCTACTATTTAGGACAAATCAATTGAATGGCATTTGAATAATCACATATGGAGTTTGAATTTGAATCTTTGATTCAAACCAACTTCATTTAATCTGGTTGCTAGTTGCATTAGCTCAAATCACATCATATTGCCATGTCATGATCATGCATCATATTGTTGCATTGCATTGATTGTATTTCCTCTTTGTTGCTAGTGATGTTCCCCCTTAGTAGACGTTGTTCCAACGATCAGTTCGATGACACCGATGAAGAGCTATACTATCTTCAGAAGTGCCAGGCAAGTAAAACCCCCTTGTTCATTCCGATACAATCCCACTCTCTCGCTCATGCTCTCTTTTATTGCATTAGGACAACAATGCTTCAACTGTTACATCCTGCGGTAGTTGAACCCCTTTTCCTCTGCATGACCTGTGATTGCCACAGTAAATAGATGAAACCCACTAGCATGAGTAGGAGTTGTTTGAGCCCTGATGTTCCTACTCATTCATGCTTGTTTGTGATGCCTGCTACTGCTTAGAGTTGAGTCAGGTCTGATTCATCGGGGATGAATTGGAATGTGGTGAACATGTCCTAGTGTTGAGAGCTAAGTGTGTGAACACGATTTGGTAAAGGTAGCTGTCGGTGTCAAAACCGGCGGATCTCGGGTAGGGGGTCCTGAACTGTGCGTCTAAGGCGGATGGTAACAGGAAGCAGGGGACACGATGTTTTACCCAGGTTCGGGACCTCTTAATGGAGGTAAAACCCTACGTCCTGCTTGATTATTCTAGATAATATTAGTAGTACAAGAGTTGATCTACCATGAGATCGGAGAGGCTAAACCCTAGAAGCTAGCCTATGGTATGATTGTATCTTGTCCTACGGACTAAAACCCTCTGGTTTATATAGACGCCGGAGGGGGCTAGGGTTACACAAGGTCGGTTACAAAGGAGGAGATATACATATCCGTATTGCCTAGCTTGCCTTCCACGCCAAGTAGAGTCCCATCCAGACACGGGACGAAGTCTTCAATCTTGTATCTTCATAGTCCAACAGTCCGGCCAAAGGATATAATCCGGCTGTCCGGATACCCCCTAATCCAGGACTCCCTCAGTAGCCCCCGAACCAGGCTTCTATGACGATGAGTCCGGCGCGCAGTATTGTCCTCGGCATTGCAAGGCGGGTTCTTCTCCAAATTTTGAATGTTTGTTAAGCAGTGTCCGGCCCCATAAATGTTGGACCTCTTGGCTTCTGCGCCCAATAAGGTCTATCTTCCACGCGTCGAATGAATACGAGGCACTAGGGCGTTTTTACATTTGCCCCCCTAGCCAGATAAATAAATTGTCTATTAAAGGGACGAGGATTCTTAGATCCAATCCATATCATCCTCCCCCAGCGAGAATCCATCGGAGCGCGCTTTGGAAAAATCCAGTCCAGCATGGCCGACCTCCGCAACTCCTCCTCCCACCCCGTAGCCCTAAGCCCGGTGATTGGGAGAGGTGTTCAGTCCCACACAATCGATTAGTTGAACTGCAGACTAAGGGATTTCTCCCTCCAGTGTATATGGTTCCCGTTCAAGCCGGGCTCGCCATCTACAATGGCGGGGAGCAAGCGGAGAGCTTCCCCAGCCCCTCTACGGGGGAGGGGTATGCCTTGTTCCTTATTTATTAAGGGGACTCGGATTTCCAATTCATTCGTTCCTCCGCGGGCTCCTGAAGTTTTACGGCCTCCAGTTGCATAATTTCACCGCTGCTTCCATATTACACATCGCCGGCTATGCTGCCCTCTGCGAGTTATTCCTGGGCTGCGAGGCTCATTTCGAGCTGTGGAAAAGGTTATTTTGCCTCGTCCCCCGCACACAGGAGGTGTCACTTTATCAAGTGGGCAGAGCCGAAATATGGCGCATCGCCAAAACCGGATACCTGTCTGGTACTCCGAAGAAGACATCCGAGGACTGGCCATCAGAATGGTTTTATATGGAGGACGTCCCCCTTCCGGACCCTATTCGGTGGGGTCTACCCGAGTTCAATAATGCTCCTCTGAAGAAACGCCGAAGCTAGCGCCCACGGAGCCCCGAGGAGGAAGACGATGGGGAAGTCCTCTACCCGATGAACCGGATTAAAGCGCTGGCTCAATGAGGATTGACAATAATCGAGGTTATATCAATATTCATAATGCAGGGAGTACAGCCACTTCAATATCGAGGGCACCCCCTATGGTGTTTTAACAGGGAAGACGATGCCACCTGTTGCGGGCGCAAGGGTCCGGACAACACTATTGCTTTAGCAAAAATCCTGTCCAAGCTGTTCAAGGGAGAGGAAGAGGAGTTCCTCCGCATCAAACCACGGGATGGATTCTCCATGTACAACTCTCCAACCTGGGTGAGTTATATCTCCTTACTCCCGTTCTTCCCACATTCTATGTTGCAGGTACTCACCTTGCCATTTCACGGCAGGAACTGCAAAAAGCCATAAGGGAGGTCAACAGCCCATCCCCACAACCAGAGGACCCCAACCGGGCCCTCGGTCCCGAACTCGAAGAAGATCTGGACTTATTCGTGGAGCTGATAGACCGGCAGCTCTATCAGTTGAGCTGTGATGATGCCATGGTGGCCATTACGACCGACTATCCCGGACTACTCCCTGCGTCGCTCGTAAGAAAAACCAAAATCCCAACTCCAAAAACTAGGATCCCCTTTTAGATACTTCACCTACCATATACATATGGTGTTTTACAGGGAAGGCATTCGGGACGCCATGCCGAACCCGCAGCAACTCGCCAACAAGAGGCGCCGAGGCCGGGTAGGCCAAAAAGGAAGGCGGTCAGGACGGAGACGCCGGCGCAGAGGTATGACAAAAACCCCGCTCCGTGGTTGTCATCTTTCTCAAAATGTAATGACGTCCATGTTTCTTTAACAGAAAAAATGCTCACCGGAATATGTCCGGTGAGGCTGCCGATCATGCTTCCACCATTCGGGCTCCAGGACCGGACATAGAGGCGGAAGCCGACATGGGGCGGACGCCGGATACTCCCCCTACAGAGGATGCGGATAGACTATCCGCTACAAATTCAGAAGTGGAGAGCGCCATGAATCATAGGCATCGCCGGGCCGTACTCCGTGATGCTTGCTTCTCACCAGAGGCATTTGATGCCTTCAATTCTGGAGACGCGTACCTCCGTGCTGCTCAAAGTGGTCTAGCCAGAGCCAAGGACCAGTATGTAAGGGATGTACGGGTAAGCAACTCTGACGATTATATGTATCAGTAGCCCCTGAGACTTGAAACAGTTAGCAGAATTGATTTAAGGATCATCTATTGTGCAGGTTCTTACAGAGAAGAATACTCGACTGTCACAGGAGCTGGATGAATGCAAGACCCAACTTCGGGCCGCCGTTGCCGCATTGAAGGAACCTAAAAAGTCCCCAGCTGGTAACATTTCTTTCAAAGAATGATAGGTACCATATAGCGTGTGGCGTGGCTGCAGATCTAACAATAGATATTCCAGATGAATCCAGAGAGAATCCGGAGGACCAGCATGCCGTATGACAGCTAAAGGCTGGCAAATGTGTGCTGACTGAGGTCAGGCGAGAGAAAAACAATCTCCAAGACGCCAATACCAAGCTGAGCGTGGAACTGAAAGATGTTCGAGCTCATCTTGCGGACTCTGAGAAGGAGAATAAGCGGCTTCGACGCCGCATTTTCAGTAAGTGCTTGAATGAACCCTTAAAAAGGGGACGGCGGAGAAGCCGGCTAACAGAGTTATGTCTGCAGGTATGCTGACGGGTCGTCCCACGGAGGAGATGCCCAGGTCTGCGGGTGATCTTCTATCCGAGCTCTCACAACTGCACGAACAAGTTCGGCAGGTGATGCAAGGTATTGCCAGGCCTTGTGGCCATCCGTCTCCCTGCCAGAAGGCATTGGAGAGCTTGTGGAGAAGCTCAAGGGAGCACGGCAGCGCTTCCGATTATGGAAGATATCGGCCTGCCGTCAAGGTGCCTAGGAAGCCTGGGCCATGGTGAAGACGCGGTATACCAAAGCTGACCCAAACCACATGGCCGAGGTCGGACCTGTGGGGCCCGATGGGAAAGAGATCCCCGTTAGCTTAGTGTATGGGCAAGTAGAATTAGCCGCAAAGTATTCCCAACAGGATTGTAGGCTAGACAGTCTGTTGGATGGTATAGAAGGAATTTAGTCAGTCTACATGACTATGTAATTAAAGTGACATGTATAATGCCTTCTAGCCGGATTGTAAATCATTTGTCATGGTGGACCTTTTCGCTTCAACTTTGGGACCCGATAGTCCGGAGTCTTTCCGAATACCCGCTCAGTTATATAAGAACCGGGGTATGCGTGGAAACCAGGCGTACACTACTAGGGAAAACCCTAGTAGTAGCGTGGGTTTAAATCCCACTAGTAGCACGGGCAGCCGCGCTACCAATAAGGCGCTATAGCTATTACTTAGCAGTAGCGCGTGCGACAAGCGCTGCTGCTAAGACACATAGCGGCAGCGCTTGTTCTGTCCTGCGCTGCTGCTAATCTAGCTAGTTGTAGCGTGTTTCTTATCCATCGCTACTAGTACTCTTTTTTCATTTTTAGTTTATTTATACGATGTTATACAAATTTTGGTACAATACCAATTATGAGGTTTATAACATTATGTCCATAGAAGTGTGTCAAATGAAGGTGGATTAGGTTCAAGTGGAGGCAATATGTGGTGCATGTCAAAAGTATACTACTAATCCAAACTTGATCTAGTTTGGACTAGTAGTACTTTCGATTTGCACCACATGTTGCCTCCACTTGAATCTAATCCGCCAGCACAAGCTATTTAATCATCATCATAGTCATTACCACCAACAGTATTTATTTAATCACCATAGTCATAGTGTAGCACATCATCATCTTCAAACTCATTCTAGCTAGCTAATCACCACCAACACTAGCTACGATAGCTATCTAATCACCACCAACACTAGCTAACAATAATCATCATAGTCATTACCACGAACACTAGCTATTTAATCACCATAGTCATAGTGTACCACATCATCATCTTCAAACTCATTTCTAGCTATCTAATCACTCCTGCTGCTCTCTCTCAGGTAAAATAAGTAGCGGTAGCGCCTTTGTTCGTAAACGCGCTGCTACAAAACAAGTAGCGGTAGTGCGGTTCTACGTAGATCACTACTACTATGTGTAGCCTATCGGCTAAGTCGTGGGAATTTTAGTAGTAGCGCTTTTGTACTCCGGTGCGCTACTGCTATAAATGTATCTGTAGCGCGGTTTAAAACACGGCGCTGCTGCTAATTAGCACCAACATGCATTTTTAGCCCACGCTACTGCTAATGTTCTGTGTATAAGGTTTTCCCTAGTAGTGGTAGGTGTCATTAGTGCTTGAACAGACAAGTACCCAACTAGTTATGTTATATTACATGGGTAGTAAGAAACATCTTCCAGGGAGAATAGTTCCATTAGGGGTTCCTTTCCCTGGGTACGCATGCCCTAAGGTGCATGTCCGGACTGCGAGAGGAGACGCAGGAAAAAACATCTAGGGGCACATGTGGAAAATAAATAAAAATCATCTTTTGTTCGCCGACCGAATATTCCCTTAAGAATGCTAGCTTTCGGCTTCACCCAGTCTGAGGTACACATCCGGCTGACCCGGCAGTAACAATCGTAGAGGTGCTCCCCTTATGCCCTAGCCGAATTAATGGGAACGTAGGGCATAAATACAAGAGCCAGGCAACCCAGCTCGGCCAAAACTTAAGTCATATCGATGCATATAATGGTGAAGAAAAGGTACATGTGGAAGAATAACACATGTGCGGGGCATAAAGCCCAGAAATATAATTAAGCTTCTGTGTAAGAAGCCCCCAGGTATAATGAGCACGGTTAGCACGTCTATAGTGTGCAAGCGAGGCACAAGTTGGCCCTTGAAGGCCTTGAGAAAGAATAAAAGAAAGAAAGAGAAAAAAGACATATAATGTATATGCAAAAAATGGACAGAAGAAGGAGACGAACATAGAGTCCGGCGCTAGGCGTAGAATCTTCGAAGCCTGGCTGCGTTCCATGGGTTCGGCTCAGGTCGATTATTCGACGCATCCCGCAGACGGTACGCTCCACCGGTCAGAACTTGGTCAATAATGAAGGGACCTTCCCATTTGGGCTCGAGCTTGGTCTTTTTCTTCTCCGGCAGCCGTAGAACTAACTCGCCAACATTATAAGTTTTGGCCCGTACTTCTCTGCTTTGGTATCTGCGAGCCTGTTGCTGATAGAATGCGGAACGGGCTTTTGCCACATCGCGCTCCTCCTCTAGGGTGTCTAGACTGTCCTGCTGATCGAGCTCGGCTTCTCTTTCTTCGTACATGCGCACTCGAGGTGAGTCATGAATTATGTCGCAGGGCAGAACTGCCTCTGTGCCGTACACCATAAAGAAGGGTGTATATCTGGTAGTACGATTCGGCGTGGTCCGCAGCCCCCAGTGTACAGAGTTGAGCTCCTCTACCCAGTGCGTGTTAGACTCCTTTAAGGACCGCACTAATCTGGGTTTAATGTCGCTCATGATAAGACCATTTGCTCGCTCAACTTGGCCGTTGGTTTGTGGGTGATAGACGGAAGCATAATCGAGCTTGATGCCCATGTTGCTGCACCAGAGTTTTACCTCATCGGCCGTGAAGTTCGTGCCATTGTCAGTGATGATGTTGTGGGGGACGCCATAACAGTGTACAACCTCGGATATGAAGTCTATCACCGGTCCGGATTCGGCTGTTTTAATAGGTTTGGCTTCTATCCATTTGGTGAATTTAGCCACCATGACCAGTAAGTATTTTTTCTTATGGGTTCCCCGTTTAAGGGGTCCAACCATGTCAAGCCCCCAGACCGCGAAGGGCCAGGTAATGGGGATTGTTTGGAGGGCGGTGGGTGGCATGTGGCTTTGGTTTGCAAAAGGCTGGCAACCGATGTAGCGTTGGACCAAGTATTGTGTGTCTTCCCGGGTCGTCGGCCAATAAAAACCTGTACGGAAGGCCTTGCTTACAAGGGCCCGGGCTGTGGCATGGTGGTCGCCGAGTCCGGCGTGAATTTCTGCCAAAAGCTTCCGCCCTTCCTCTTCGGAGATGCACCTTTGAAGGACTCCGGTATTGCTTTTTTTATACAGCTCTCCCTCGTGGACCCTGTAGGCTTTAGATCGCCGCACTATGCAGTGTGCCTCATTTTGGTCCTCGAGAAGTTCCTGCCTAGTTAGGTAGGCCAAGAATGGTTCTGTCCATGGGGCAATGACGGCCATTATGACGTGGGCTGAAGGTGTTATTTCGGTGGCAGAGCCTCCGATTACGTCAGAGTGTTCGGGATCAGGCATTTTGGCCAGGTCTGGACTATTGCTACCGGTGTCCCCTTCCCATACCACAAATGGCTTAAACAGCATCTCCAAAAAGATGTTGGGGGGACCGCATCGCGTTTTGCGCCGATGCGGGCGAGGATATCTGCCGCCTAATTGTTTTCTCGAGCCACATGGTGAAATTCGAGCCCCTCGAACCGAGCTGATATCTTTAGGATGACGTTTCGATAGGCCGCCATCTTCGGATCCTTGGCATCGAAGTCTCCATTTATTTTGGATATTGCGAGGTTCAAATCCCCACGCACCTCCAGGCGTTGAATGCCCATGGAAACTGCTATCCGAAGACCATGTAGCAGGGCTTCGTATTCGGCTGCGTTGTTGGAGTCTGTATACAGTATCTGCAGTACGTATTGAACTGTATCTCCGGTTGGGAACACCAGCCCCCAGACCAGCTAGCATTTTGGAGCCGTCGAAGAGCATGATCCAATTGGAGTATGCGCCGTACTCTTTAGGGTGTTCGGCTTCCGTCCATTCGGCGACAACTCGGCAAATACTTGTGATTTATTGGCTCGCCATGGTTTGTATGTTATGTCAAACGAGAGGAGCTCAATGGCCCATTTGGCAATCTGGCCCATGGCGTCGCAGTTGTTTATAATATCATTAAGTGGCACTTCCGAGGCTACTGTAATCGAACACTCTTGAAAGTAGTGTCGCAGCTTCCGGGATGCCATGAATCCCGCATAGGCTATCTTTTGATAATGTGGGTACCATGATTTGCATAGAGTGAGGACAGTGGATACATAATATTCTGGCTTTTGAAGAGGGAATTTATGTCCGTCCTCTTCTCGTTCGACGACGAGCACTGCGCTTACAACCTGATGAGTTGCCGCAATGTATAACAACATTGGTTCGCCAATGTTTTGCGCGGCCAGGATTGGGTTGGTTGCCGGTCTGGCTTTTATTTCTTCCAATCCGGCAATGGCAGCGTCCGTCCACTCGAAGTGTTCGGTGCGCTAAAGGAGGCGATAAAGGGGTAATGCCTTTTCTCCTAAGCGGGAGATAAAGCGGCTTAGAGCCGCCACACATCTAGTTAATTTTCTGGATTTGTTTGAGGTCTGTTGGGGTAGCCAACTGTGACAAAGCTAGGATTTTGGCTGGGTTAGCTTCAATTCCTCTACTGGAGACAATGAATCCCAGGAGCTTTCCGGCTGGTACACTGAAAACACATTTTTCCGGATTGAGCTTGATGTCGTATGTTTGGAGGTTGTCGAATGTGAGCCTCAGGTCGTCTATTAGAGAGTCGAGGTGGGTTTTGACGACCACATCATCTACGTATTCCTCTACTATTTGCCGATCTGTTTTTCCAGACATATCTGAATCATGCGCTGATATGTTGCGCCGTCGTTTTTTAGCCCAAAAGGCATTGTGTTGAAACAGAAGGGGCCGTATGGTGTGATAAATGTCGTTGCGGCTTGGTCGGACTCCGCCATCTTGATTTCACTACTAGGAAAAGGCCTACTAATGGCGCACCAGTTTTGCGTACTAATGGCGCACTACTGGTGCGCCATTTTTATCACGCCACTAGTATTTTTTTCTTAATCTCGGGTCACTATGGCTTAATCTCGAGTCAATATGCTTAATCTTAGGTCAAATCGCACTCTGTGGTCAAACTTCCCGAAAGGTCACCCATCCTTACACTACTCCAGCCCAAGCACGCTTAACTTCATAGTTCTATCCAACCCCAGCACCACCTCACTTCACAGGCACTTGTTGATATATCTATCATATCAATCCTATTAAACCTTGCTGATGTCTAGGACTTTGTTCATGTTCATGAGTATGATGAAATTTTGAAAAAATATTTCAAACTTCCCGGTTATATTACTTATCATATTTTGAAAAATAATTCAATTTTTTTTTCGAAACCAATTTTTTTCTGTTACTAGTGGCGCACCTAGCATACAGTGCGCCACTAGTAAGTTTGAATTTTTTTGAATTTTTTCCCTCTGAATCTTAAAAGCCCCGTAACTTTTTCTGTTAGGTTTTTGGGGATTTTGAAAATGTTTAACGGGGTTCCCCCCATTAAATTTGGATGTAACTTTTCGAGTAGATGATTTTTCATATAAAAAACTTTTTAATCCAAGTTCGTATGCAAAAGTTATGCCCATTTTACAAATTTCAGAGAGATTTTGCAAATAAAGTCGAAATTCATATTTGTAAATTTTCCCAACAACTAGACCACATATCACATAGGAAACTTATTTTCTTTTATTTTTTGGACATTTCCATCATTTTCTTTTATTTTTTTTAAAACTGAAAAGGCGGTCCATGGGGGTGTGCATTCGGTACGTTTTGGGCCAAGTTAGTAATGGCGCACCGTGGGGGTGGTGCGCCATTACTAGTTAAACTAGTAATGGCGCACCACACCCACGGTGCACCATTACTAGTTTTGAAAAAACAATAAAACAAATTCTGATTTTTTTTTAAAAAAACTTAGTAATGGCGCACCAGTTGACAGTGCGCCATTACTAGTTTTACAAAAATAAATAAAAAAATTTTGGAAAAAAAATTTGAAAATAATTTACTAGTGGCGCATCGTGGATGTGGTGCGCCATTACTAGTTTTGAAAAAAAATGAAAAAAAAATGTTACTAATGGTGCACCGTGGATGTGGTGCGCCATTAGTATTTGGACACTAATGGCGCACCAACACATGGTGCACCATTAGTATATACTAATGGCGCACCACATGTCTGGTGCGCCATTAGTGTCATTTCCATCTATAGCCCTTTTCCTAGTAGTGTTTGGTGGTAGCCGGAGTATGCGTCGAGGAAACACAATGACTCATGTCCTGCGGTAGCATCGATAATTTGATCAATGCGTGGGAGGAGGAAGGGATCCTTTGGGCAAGCCTTGTTGAGGTCCTTGAAATCGACACATAGGCGCCAGGATTTGTCCTTCTTTGGTACCATCACCAGGTTTGCTAGCCAGTTCGGGTGTTTTATTTCTCTAATGAATCCGGCCTCCAATAACTTGGATAGTTCCTCTCCCATAGCCTGTCTCTTAGGTTCAGAGAAACACCGAAGAGCCTGCTTGACCGGCTTGAATCCCTTTAGGATATTGAGGCTGTGCTCGGCCAGCCTACATGGGATTCCTGGCATGTCTGAGGGGTGCCAGGCGAATATGTCCCAATTCTCGCGCAGGAACTCTCGTAGTGCGGCGTCCACGGCGGGGCTTAACTGTGCCCCGATGGAGGCTATTTTTGTAGGGTCCGTTGGGTGGACTTGGAATTTGACTATTTCATCCGCTGGTTTAAAAGAGGTGGACTTGGATCTCTTGTCAAGTATCACGTCATCCCTGTCCACTTTGGAGCGTAGTGCAGTTAATTCCTCGGCCGAAAGGGCTTTGGATAATGCCTCGAGGGCCAATGCGGCTGTTTTGCTTTTGGCGCGGAGTGTTGTGTCCGGATCACTAGCGAGAGCGATGATTCCGTTGGGCCCGGACATTTTGAGCTTCATGTACCCATGTGGGGTATGGCTTGGAAGATCGTGAATGCCTCCCGTCCTAAAAGGGCGTGGTATCCACTACTGAACGGGGCCACTTGGAATGTAATTTCTTCAGACCAATAGTTCTCCGGCGTGCCGAATACCACATCTAGTGTGATTTTCCCAGCACAGCGTGCTTCCTGACTGGGGATGATTCCTCTGAAGGTTGTGCTGCTTTGCTCAATGCGGTTCCAGTCTATTTCCATTTTTGAAGAGTTTCCTCATAGATGAGGTTTAATACACTGCCGCCGTCCATGAGTACTTTGGTGAGTCGAAAGCCGTCCACAATTGGACTGAGGACCAGTGCAGCTGGTGCTCGGGCTATTCAGAATTTAGGTTCGTCACTAGCATTGAAGGTAATAGTCGTGTCACTCCATGGATTAATTGCTGCCACGTGGCAGATTTCGGCGAGGCTGCGGAGTGTTCGCTTGCGCCTATTATTTGATGCGAAGGTTTCAAAGACTTCTAGTACCGTATTGTTATCCACGGGATGGTGCTCTGTGGCATTTGGTATGAGAAGATCCTCACCATTTTTGGCCACCTGCCGGAGTATCCAACATGCTCTAAGGCTATGTGTTGGTATGGTATCCGCTGTACTATGAATTTTGCAGGGTCTGTTAAGCCATCCCACCAATACGGTTCTATGCCCTGTAGAGGGTTTTTGCTTCTTTGTAACTAACTTGGGTGTCTTATGATAGTGCACCCTTTTACTTCGGACTGGGTGTATATTCCCAGCCGGATAATCCCAAAATTTCGTTTCGGTTTTCCAGGCGCTTTCCATCACATAGTACTTTCGTACTATGGACGTAAAGTCAGCGAAGCGTGATTTGTCACGGCGACTTACGGCGTTAAGGATTCCCTTGTCCGTGCAATTATTGAAGAAAAATGAGACTGCATCTTCCTCGCGACAGTCCTTAACCTTGTTCATCACAAGGAGGAATCTGGCCCAATAATGATGTACTGTTTCATCGGGCTCTTTCCTGATGTGGGAAAGATCATTTATGTCTGGGTGGGTGGGTGGATTTGAGTCCGAACCCCTACCCGATCTGAGACCCAGGGGCCGAGGAGTTTCCAATCTTGGAAGCTCGAATTCCGGAGTGTTGCCTGATAAGTCTGGCCCGCTGCCTGACTCTAAGTTCAGGGCTTGAGTGATGTCCTCCCGTAAATGGGTATCCGGCTCGGAGAGCTCAGGAATCCAGACATAGTTAGTCCTCAAGATAGAGGAAGAATCGTCGCATTGTTCCTCCACCACCGCAATATGATGGGTGACCGGTGGAGAATTAATCTCCCTTTGATTGGGTTTAAGCCCAATCCGATCAAAGTCTGCAGTGACTCCCAAGGCGGCCATACGATCCAAGAGCTCGTTTAGGGAACAGAGTTCCATTGGATCCATCTGCTCGACGAATTCCGAGCCAACGTGGAGGCTGTTTTTGATGACCCGAGAGGTCATCGTCGGTGCAGCGGCCGAACGGGCGGTCATGATGAAACTACCAAGCCGGAGAGTTTGGCCGACAGCCAGGGGTCCCTCGGCGGTAATGTTGTTTTTAACAATGAGACGAGGCATCCTTCCTTATGGCGACGACACAGTGGAACTCTCAATGAAAGCACCAATGCCGGTGTCAAAACCGGCAGATCTCGGGTAGGGGGTCCCAAACTGTGCGTCTAAGGCGGATGGTAACAGGAGGCAGGGGACATGATGTTTTACCCAGGTTCGGGCCCTCTTGATGGAGGTAAAACCCTATGTCCTGCTTGATTATTCTTGATAATATGAGTAGTACAAGAGTTGATCTACCACGAGATCGGAGAGGCTAAACCCTAGAAGCTAGCCTATGGTACGATTGTATGTTGTCCTACGGACTAAAACCCTCTGGTTTATATAGACACCGGAGGGGGCTAGGGTTACACAAGGTCGGTTACAAAGGAGGAGATATACATATCCGTATTGCCTAGCTTGCCTTCCACGCCAAGTAGAGTCCCATCCGGACACGGGACGAAGTCTTCAATCTTGTATCTTCATAGTCCAACAGTCCGGCCAAAGGATATAATCTGGCTGTCCGGTTACCCACTAATCCAGGACTCCCTCAGTAGTGGTGAGAGGCCATGTAGGAGTACATGGTGGGTTGTCTCATTGAAACCGTCCTCAAGAACTGAGTTCTGTGTTTGTGATCCATGAACAGTTACTACCACACATTGGGTTCCGGTAACACGACCCCTCTCGGCTTATTAATCGCCTCGATCTCTGTCCAGGAGTTGCAACTAGTTTCTGGTGTTTGTAGGACATGTGTTGGGGGCCGTGTGTAGCGCTGACCCTAGGGATGGGCTATGATGTGGTAGAGACACGAGGCACGGTGTACCGAGACGCCCTTTTGGTGCCTTGGGAACCCTGCTCTCATTGTTTGGGGCCGTGAGCGAAACCCCAGCCAGATCTCCTTGCAGATGGAACCCGAATAGGTGATAAACTTGGACTAGAGACTTGTGTGGTTTGTCAGGTCATGGCCGATGCCCTAGCTAGGCTTCCACTTGAGAGTTGCCAAGATACACGAGATGTACATGGTGGTAAGTGGCGAGAGCGTGTGTCTGAAGAAGTACACCCCTGCAGGGTTATAAATGATCTATTCGAATAGCCGTGTCCGCGGTAAAGGTCCTCTGGGTTGCCTGTACAGTTCATAGACAAGTGAAAGTGGATACTCTAAAATGCGCAAGATAAGTGTGAGTGCTATGGATGGCCTTCTCGTAGGGAGACGGGAGCGGATCCATAGTGGTGTATTGATATGGTGAATATGTGGACTTGTGTGCGCCACCTCAAAAGAGTTACTTGCAGTCGTAGTTCTGGATAGTCACTGAGTCAAAGCTGGCTTGCTGCAGTTAAACCCCACCATCCCCTTTGTGGATACTGATGCATATGTAGCTAGTTCTAACGTAAGTCTTGCTGGGTACATTTGTACTCATGTTTGCTTAATTTATGTTTTTGTAGAGAGACTTCAGTCTCACTAGTAGTTCCGCGTGGACTTCGACGTTTAGCTTGTTACCTCAGCTACGATCTTTTACCCTTTGGAGGGTCTTGTAGATAGATAGGCTTACTAGCCTTCTCTCTTTTTTTAGATGTCTATACTCAGACATCTTTATGCTTCTGCATGTGCTTGTTGCTTGTATGACTTGAATGCTGGGTCATCATACCCATGTTTGTAATATCTAACTCTTCGGAGTCTTATGAATAAATACTTTGAGTCGTAGAGTTTTGTTGTGATGCCATGTTGTATTTACACATATCGAGCATATTGTGTGTATGATTGAAATGCTTGGTATGTGTGGGATCCGACAACATAGTTGTCCATCCTTGGTAGCCTCTCTTATGGGGAAATGTAGTCTAGTGCTTCCACTGAGCCATGGTAGTCTGCTACAGCCCGGTTTACTGGAGTCCTGTTAGCCCAGTTGCTACTGCTCCGGAACACTTAGACTGGCCGGCATGTGTCCTTCTTTGATCCTATGTTTATCCCTTCGAGGAAATGTCACGCGGTGTCTTTCGGAGTCCTGTTAGCCTGTTACAGCCCGGATTCCCGGAGTCCTGCTAGCCCTGTTGCTACAGTCCGAATTCACTTGCTGATGACCGACACGTTCGTTGCTGGGTCATGTATGTCTGTCCGTGTAAGTTAGTGCCACTTTGGGTTCACAACTAGTCATGTTGGCCTGGGTTCTCTGTCATCTAGATGCTAGCGACACTATCATATACGTGAGCCAAAAGGCGCAAACGGTCCCGGGCCTGGTAAGGTGGCACCCGTGAGAACACCATGCGTGAGGCCGCAAAGTGATATGATGTGTTACATGCTAGATCGATGTGGCTTAGGATCAGGGTCCCGACAGCTTTGGTATCAGTGCCTGACTGCCTGTAGGATTACCAAGCCAAACTGGTCGAAGTTGAGTCTAGAAATGCTTTAGTTATATTAGGGAATTGATTGTGGAAGGGAACGTAAGGATCTTTTTACTCCTTTACCTCATGCCATTCTGATCTGAGTCACCCTTTTCTTTTCTACATGGATTAAAGACTAGGCTTCTCATCTTTCTATCAGGATCACATGTTACTAATCTGTAGAATCTTAGGATTGTTGGTTCCAGGCCTTAGTTCAGTTTCTACTACTTTTAGTATGTTGTCAATTGAACCAGAACCTTGATATGATGTTGTTAAGTGACTATGCAAATCCTTGTGAATGTCTCAAATCTTTTTCTGAGCATTTACAGCCGTTATGCTGTCTGAGTCATCCCAGGTTTCGAGATAGTCTGATGCATTTGCAAATTCCTTCTTTCTGTTCCTGATGTTCCTTTGGGCCAGAATAACCACACTAACTAGTGCGTTCAGGTACTCTGTTGCCTTGACATATATGTTGGAGTTATTATTATGACCTCGGTGTCTTAGAGTGCCACCTAGTAATCTAGCCATGTTTTGTGTTCCTAGTGTGATGATTCTGGCCATTATTCTCGAAAGCATCCCGTGATGCCATTTGGTTAGTAGGCATTCTATTCCTAGGTTCTTGAACCCGAGTTTCACCCTACTTACTTCGTGTTGATAGTGTTTGTTCATTCCTTTAGGTTATTAGTAACCTTTGCGATAGTCCTCAAGGTCCGTGGTATTTCCTTCCTCCAATACCATGAACTGCTTACGGCAGAAGTTCCTCGTTGAACCAAAAAATCACAACAATAGTGCTCTTGATGAGTTCTCCATTCTATATTGTGAATCTACCAATTCTACCTCTCCGCATGGATTATCCGGAATAAACCTATTGAACTTGGTTCAACATACTAATCTATGCATCCACAACTCAGAAAATCATACATTCCTTTGAGTTGTCCCTTTTCAATTGCATTCTGACCCTTGTGTAGCAATTGATAGTCAGGAATAATTGTGCATTCATGTTCATCGATGCCTTATACTCTTGAAATCTGTCTAGTCGTTCTATTTCAAAATGACTAGGAGAAACAAACTCCAGTACCTTGTCCATTCCGAGGATTGGGTCAAAGTAGTGGTATTCCATGGATCAAAATGTGAATCCAGCTTTTGATTTGTTCTACCTTGGAGTGTCACCCTCTTTCTTATCAAGAATGACGTGAGAATTGCACAACCTCTTATGAATTCTTGATACAGTGATACTTTCACCATCATCATTCATTTCTTGGTATTGTGTTGTTGAAGCCAGAATGCCGACGAATGAACCGTGATGTGTAAAATCGATACTCCTAGCAACTCCGTTGCTTGGTAGTTAATGGACAATAATCTCATTCTTAGCGTGTTGGTATTGAATTATCATTCTAAGATTGATCGTGCTACCTAGTCCATTTTCCCTGGTGCACTCCTCGATCAATTTGATAGGATTGTGTCAATCCATCACTCTCTTGATCACATCGTCTTGCCCTAGAGAGCAAGATTGTTCTCGAGCTTAGTAACATATCGGTAGTTCGTAATTTTCCGAATATCTTCTTAGAACTGTTACCAGGTTGTCATCTGACCGATATGTTGAGTTCATGACCAAGTTGGTTTCTTATAAACCACCCCTTCTCCAAGAATCCGTGTTGGATACCCCTGAGCTAGTTGGTTAAGACAAACAACAACTTGGAGAGTTGGAAGATAAAAGCTTGCCTGGCTTAGTTCATTTCAAGGGATATATTTGTGTGTGTGGAAGAAAGATGATATCTTCATCGATTGGTCCCTGTGATCATTTGTTGAACCTATCATCTTGCCAAACCTTGATTTGAGTGTGGTCCATCGTCAAGTCAAATCAAAACCAACAATGTTCATAATGTTGTCTTACTCATGGTCGATCCCTCGAGCATACACAATTACCTCTTTTGCTCTGACCAATGCTATCACCGTGTTCACATAATGGTGGAAGTCCAGTGATATGAAAAATCCGATGAGTTGCTATTGAGCCATCAACAACATTTTGTCTCCTCCATGATTCATGTTGAACATCAAGCTAGTGTTGGAAACTTTTGTAAGCATTATCTTCGTGTTCCGTCCATGAAGCCTATGTTTGGATGAAAGGAGTGACTTCCTTTGATTCACGTGCATTAGATGTAAGTTGCCACCGTGAATTCGAGAAAGTTTGTTTTTGCTTCCTCTGGAATCATCCGAAGTCAGTCATGCATGCGCAAAGTATTCTATGGTTTGATAGACTGATCATCTTCATTCCATATGTATTCCCTAACACGCCAAGCCACTGATTGATTTGTTCAAGGATAATAAGTTCTAAGTGCTAGTCCTGAAGGTACCACACGGATTTGTACAAGATTCTGTTATCCTCGATGATGGTTCCCAACCTGAATGCGGTAGTGTTTCGTTGTAAGACTACTCGGTGGTCATGCTTGTCTGGGACAGCGTGCTCACATGTGTGTAGCAGAACCAGCTCATGTTTGGAGCTTGCTATCGTAGTTCACTCCCCGAGAACCTCGCAATGCCATCTCGTCGATTTGTGTTGCAAACTTTCATTTTTCTTTCTAGACTTGATGAGTCTGGAATATCCTGACACCAACCAGATCTGAATCTCAGGCAGATATGATGGTTGGAACATTCCAACATTTGCATTTTGTTCCCAGCCTGTACCCGCCTTTATGCCATTTTACTATGGTCTGCCTTCTCAGTAATTATTGTTCAGGATTATCTTCAAAAGTGTTCCAACCATGTGTCCCTTCAATTTTTGATGATAAGCAAAATCATCCATTACGTTGTCTTCAACAAGGTAGTCCACATCGTCCATCCTAGTCCAAGTATGTCATTCTTTCGAACTCCTTCAAACGATCCATTGTGATTGCCTCAGGCTGGTATGAAGAATTTCAATGATCTATGAATCAAAAGTAATTCTTTTTGCCACTTAAGGGAATATTTCTATGATTCACCTCCCCCGAGGTGTCCCGTTATGGAATCATGGCAATTATCTCCTCCCTACTTTGGAACCATGCACCATCCCACTCCACCTTGGACTTCTTGCTTACCAAATTAAACCTTCATCATCAAATCCATACCATCATCTCTAATGTGTGTTTTGTGTCTCAGTCCGGGAGATGTTTCAATGTCTCACTCCATGAGTTGATCTTGAGTGCTCAACCTTCGAGGAGATCGTTTCCTATAGAGTTTCTTTCTGTCGTCATCATGTTGGATGAAGATCTTGAAAGCAAAGGCGTCAAGATCAATGTGAGGCAATGAATCAACATCTTCGAGAAGGGCAGTTGGATCAAGAAGACTGTGATAGCTTTGTGACCCCTATTCTTCTTACCTCACATCTTGAATCTTGGGACGAGAATCTTGTTTAGTGGGGGTGAGTTGTCACAGCCCTAGAATTGTTTGCAATAGTTGCATCAGAGAGCATCCATGCATCATGTCTAAATTCTAGAAACTTGAATTGAGGAAAGTTGAAAGCCTCAAAACTTTAATTAAAAGAAGGGCAAAGAACCCTGGAAATCTCATTCTTTGTTTCCAAGATATCCTTTTGCAATGTTTGAGAATTTTGGCAAGGGTTTTGGTCCAAACCAAAATTACTGAACATTTTTAAGGATTTATTTTTGGGACTTTGAATTTAAATCAATATCTATTTGACTTTGAACTTATATTCATATAACTAGAATATATTTTCAAATGTTTCTAAAATAGTTTATGTGCCTTGGAAAAGTCCGTAAATTCAAGAATATATTTTCAAATAAATTCAGAGGAATTTTGGCACTTGTTTGAATTTTGTTTGAATTCAAAACAGTGGCAAATGAACTAAATGAAATAACAGAAAGCTAAATAAATAGAAAAACAGAAGGAAATAGGAAAGCAGAAGAGAGAGAGAGAGAGAGAGAGAGAGAGAGAGAGAGTAGCTGGGCCACTTACCTGGCCTTACCTGTAGCTAGCCCATTAGGCAGCCCAGCCCACCAGGCAGTCGTGCCATCTTCAACCTCTGACAGTAGGCAGAGGCGAAGACGCACGCGCTCGCTGGGAGGCCTCCACCTCCTGCTTCCACCGAGGCGTTCCCGAGCCTCCCCCTCGCACCACCGTGATGCCACGAACCCCCTGCACCTCTCCCCTCTCACCTTGGACCCCCCTCCCACTTCTCTGCTCTCTCCCCGCAGCACCACCGAACACGCTCGTCGCCGCCGCTCGCCGTTACCACAGCCACCGGCCACCACACGCCTTGCTACTGCGTCAAGAAGAAGCGCATAGACTCCCTTTTTGTCACTAAGGAGCCGCGCAAGCCGGGGAGCTCTGCCTCACCGTCTTCGTTGCCGTCTTCCTCTTCAGCCGCCGTGGATTGCCCTTGTCGATTCACAAGCTTGAGGCCGCCCCCAGCCTCGCTGTTGATTCTGCTAGTTCCGCTGTGAGCGCCATCGTTTTCTCCCTCCCTCCTCGCGGTCTTTCGCACGCTGTAGCCATGCTAACCACCGGGGCCGAGAGCCACCGCCCTCATGGTTCGTCACCGCCGTGGTCTAAGCCACTACAACTCACATCCGCGCGTGCCACCATGCTCACCACCTCCCTAGCAACCTAGTGCCACCAACCACGCCTCCTGTCGTGCACTGCAGCTGTTGCCTGCCTGGAGCCCGTGGCTCTGCCGCCGCTAAACCTCAACGCCGGTGAGATTCCCATGACCCCGCGACCTCCTAGTTGGTCTTCTGGATGCGCGAGAGCAAGGGCTATGCCCTGGTGCCCTCAGCGCACCAAGCCGGCGCCTTTAGCGCAAGTCCGACGTGCCCCCGCCGTGTCTTGTGGCTGCCGCCGGCTGGTCTCCGACATGATGATGTGGCACCATCGTTAGGCACTAATTACCTAGCTTAATTACCCCTGACCCACTTACACATGGGCCCCACGCCCTTAATTAACCGCAGTTTAATTCCTGTTTAGTTATAGTTAACCACTATGGCCCCACGCGACAGCGTTGACCGTGCTGACGTGGCCCTTGATCGGCCCCACCCGTCAGTGAACCAAGCCAGCGCTGTGACACTGGCTGGTGGGACCCACTGGTCAGGTTTGACCTTGGTCAACCCGGTTGACCTGCTGACATAGTAGTGACATAGTGCTAACGTCATTAATGATTTTCTGGATTAAATATAATCCTGCAAATTCCAGAAAATGTTTAAAACCTCTAAAAATCATAGAATTAATCTATAACTCCAAATGAAATAAGTTATATATGAAAAATTATCAAAAAATCCAATCTATTCATCTGTACCTTTTTCATGCATGTTAGAACAACTTTTAGCTACTGTTTAGGACAAATCATATGAATGGCATTTGAATAATCACATATGGAGTTTGAATTTGAATCTTTGATTCAACCCAACTTCATTTAATCTGGTTGCTAGTTGCATTAGCTCAAATCACATCATATTGCCATGTCATGATCATGCATCATATTGTTGCATTGCATTGATTGTATTTCCTCTTAGTTGCCGGTGTTGTTCCCCCTTAGTAGACGTTGTTCCGACGATGAGTTCGATGACACCGATGAAGAGCTATACTATCTTCGAAAGTGCCAGGCAAGCAAAACCCCCTTGTTCATTCCGATACAATCCCACTCTCTCGCTCCTGCTCTCTTTTATTGCATTAGTACAACAACACTTCAACTGTTACATGTTGCGGTAGTTGAACCCCTTTTCCTGTGCATGACCTGTCATTGCCACAGTAAATAGATGAAACACACTAGCATGAGTAGGATTTGTTTGAGCCCTGATGTGCCTACTCATTCATGCTTGTTTGTCATGCCTGCTACTGCTTAGAGTTGAGTCAGGTCTGATTCATCGGGGATGAATTGGAATGTGGTCAACATGTCCTACTGGTGAGAGATAAGTGTGTGAACACAATTTGGTAAAGGTAGCGGTTAGAGGCCATGTAGGAGTACATGGTGGGTTGTCTCATTGAAACCGTCCTCGGGAACTGAGTTCTGTGTTTGTGATCCATGAATAGTTACTACCACACATTGGGTTCCGGTAACTCGACCCCTCTCAGCTTATTAATCGCCTCGATCTTTGTCCAGGAGTTGCAACTAGTTTCTGGTTTTGTAGGATATGTGTTGGGGGCCGTGCATAGCGTTGACCCTAGGGGTGGGCTATGATGCAGTAGAGACACGAGGCACGGTGTACCAAGACGCCCGTTTGGTGCCTCGGGAACCCTGCTCTCATCGTTTCGGGCTGTGAGAGAAACCCTGGCCGGATCTCCTTGCAGATGGAACCCGAATAGGTGATAAACCTAGACTAGAGACTTGTGTGGTTAGTCAGGTCGTGGCCGACTCCCTTGCCAGGCTTCCGCTTGAAGGTTGCCGAGATACATGACGTGTACATGGTGGTAAGTGGCGAGAGCGTGTGTGAAGAAGTACACCCCTATAGGGTTATAAATGATCTATTCGAATAGCCGTGTCCGCGGTAAAGGACCTCTGGGTTGCCTGTACAGTTCATAGACAATTGAAAGTGGATACTCTAAAATGCGCAAGATAAGCATGAGTGCTATGGATGGCCTTCTCGTAGGGAGACGAGAGCGGATCCATAGTGGTGTATTGATATGGTGAATATGTGGACTCGTGTGCACCACCTCAAAAGAGTTACTTGCAGTCGTAGTTCAGGATAGCCACTGAGTCAAAGTTGGCTTGCTGCAGTTAAACCCCACCATCCCTTTGTTGATATTGATGCATATGTAGCTAGTTCTGATGTAAGTCTTGCTGGGTACATTTTACTCATGTTTGCTTAATTTATGTTTTTGCAGAGAGACTTCAGTCTCACTAGTAGTTCCGCGTGGACTTCGACATTTAGCTTGTTACCTCAGCTACTATCTTGTACCCTTTGGAGGGTCTTGTAGATAGATAGGCTTACTAGCCTTCTCTCTCTTTTCAGATGTCTTTACTCAGACATGTTTATGCTTCTGCCTGTGCTTGTTGCTTGTATGACTTGAATGCTAGGTCATCAGACATGTGTTTTAATGTCTGACTCTTCGGAGTCTTATGAATAAATACTTTGAGTCATAGAGTTTTGTTGTGATGCCATGTTGTATTTACACATATCGAGCATATTGTGTGTATGATTGAAATGCTTGGTATGTGTGGGATCCGACAACCTAGTTGTCTATCCTTGGTAGCCTCTCTTATGAGGAAATGTAGTCTAGTGTTTCCACTGAGCCATGAGTCTGCTACAGCCTGGTTTACTGGAGTCCTGTTAGCCCAATTGCTACTGCTCCAGAACACTTAGACTCGCCGGCATGTGTCCTTCTTCAATCCTGTGTCTGTCACTTCGAGGAAATGTCATGCGGTATCCCGGATTCCCGGAGTCCTGTTAGCCTGCTATAGCCCGGATTCCCGGAGTCCTGCTAGCCCAGTTGCTACAGCCCGATTTCACTCGCTGATGATCGACACGTTCGTTTCTGGGTCATGTATGCATGTCCCTGTAAGTTAGTGCCACTTTGGGTTCAAGACTAGTCATGTCGGCCTGGGGTTCTCTATCATATGGATGCTAGCAACACTATCATATATGTGAGCCAAAAGGCGCAAACGGTCCCGGGCTAGGTAAGGTGGCACCCGTGGGAATACCGTGCGTGAGGCCGCAAAGTGATATGATGTGTTACATGCTAGATCGATGTGGCTTAGGATCGGGGTCCCAACACGAACTTGATCTTTTATCGATCTTTGAGTTCAGCGCCGCAGACATCTTCCAGCACTCACCCTTGGGTGATGTGCTAAGCTCATTGAAGAACCTGCCCTTGGCGGGGGACTCACAGCCGAACTATATCCGGTTTGAACTAGAAGCTGATGACAGGGTATTTCGCTCCCCACCCGCCACCCACTTTATAGCCACTGTCGAAGACTTAACTGACATGCTCCATTACGGCTCTGATGACATCAACGGTATGGACGACGATGCCGGAGAAGAAGAGGCCCAGGACCCACCGTTCACCGAACAGTGGACGGCCACTTTCTCGTACAATGTGTACATGGTGGATGCACCAAAGGAGAATAGCGGCGATGACAAATAAAATCAAGTTGAGAATAAACCTCCTGAGACACAGCAAAAACACCGGCGTCCTCGGCGCCGCTCTAATTCACGTCATTCAAAGGACAGCAATACCGGCACTGGAGAAGACAATACTCTGGACGATGCCGAAAACAATGAAGACCTTGCTGAGGTAACATCCGAACAGGAGGAGCAAGAAAACGGGCAAGCCAGCCTCGACGAACAAGCCAGGCCCAACGACTCGGAGGATGGTAGTTATCATCCGCTCCCTGAGGATGAGAAAAGCCTCGGCAACGAAGATTTCATCGTGCCTGAGGAACCTCTCGAGCAGGAGTGATTCAAGCGCCAGCTAATAGCCATCGCAAGGAGACTGAAAAGAAGCAGCAGCAGCTTCAAGTTGACCAAGATCCGCTCGTCGACAGGTGGACTGACGTTCTGGCAGCCGAAGAATACGGCCTCAAACGCCCAGCCAAGAGTTACCCAAAACGAAGATTGCTACCTCAATTCGACGAAGAGGCGCAGGAGCCCATACTTCCCTCGCGTAATGCGGCGGACCGAACACTACGCGGTCGGGACAGTGCAGCGGACTGACCACCTCGTGGTCGGGATAGAGCGGCAACTCAAGTCGAACAGCAGCCTGCCCCGCCGCCACAAAAAAACAAAGACAAAACAATTTGGGGTCATACACACGACCTCTGGCAGACCCTGGATAGTAGAGAAGGATATACCCGATCGATTTACGGATCGCGAGGACGTTCCCCGACACATGATGATGGCTACCTATTCGGACGTGACAAACCTAGTCACACCCGAGCCGACAACCCCAGACGGACTCCATCGGAGTTATGTCACGACGCGGCCTGATATAGAGGCGCCGCACACCCTCTTTGCTTCACCGATGAAGTAATGGATCACGAATTCCCCGAAGGGTTCAAACCCGCTAACATTGAATCATAGGACGGAACAACCGACCCCGCGGTATGGATCGAGGATTTTATTCTCCATATCCACATGGCCTGCGGAGATGACCTGCACGCTCTCAAATACCTCCCACTAAAGCTCATAGGGCCAGCTCAGCACTGGTTAAACAGCCTGCCTGAAAACTCTATTGGCAGCTGGGAGGACTTGGAAGAAGCCTTCCTTGACAACTTCCAAGGTACATATGTCCCGCCACCAGACGCCGATGACTTAAGCCACATAGTCCAACAACCTGGAGAGTCAGCCAGGAAATTTTGGACTAGGTTCCTAACCAAAAAGAACCAGATTGTCAACTATCCGGATGCCGAAGCTATAGCGGCCTTCAAACATAGCATCCGCGATGAATGTCTCACCCGCCACCTCGGCCAAGAAAAGCCGAAATCCATGGCAATCCTCATGGCACTTATGACCCACTTTTGTGCGGATGAGGATAGCTGGATGGCTTGTAGTAAAAATACGGCCAGCGAAGCAGGCCCCTCTGAGGCCAAAAATAGCAACGGCAAGCTCCGACGTAACACACACAAACGCCGAAGCAATGGTAATAATACCGACGACACTACAGTCAATGGCGGATTCGGCGGCTCCAAGTCCAGCCAGTGGAAGAAACCGTACAAGAGAAACAATCAGGGACCATCCAGCCTGGACCACATACTCGACCGTCCGTGCCAAATCCATGGCACCCCAGACAAACTAGCCAACCATACCAACAAAGATTGCTGGGTTTTTAATTAAGCCGGCAAGTTAAATGTCGAGAACAAGGAAAAGGGATCACAGAGCAAGGACGATGACGAGGAGCCCCTGCAGCCAAACTCAGGGGGACAGAAGAAGTTTCCCCCTCAGGTCAAAATGGTGAACATGATATATGATACACACATCCCCAAGAGGGAGCGCAAGCGCGCGCTCAGGGACATCTACGCGATAGAGCCAGTCGCCCCAAAATTTAATCCATGGTCGTCATGCCCGATCACTTTTGATCGCCGGGATCATCCGACCAGTATTCGTCATGGTGGTTCAGCCGCACTGGTCCTAGACCCAATAATTGATGGGTTCCACCTGACGCGAGTCCTGATGGACGGTGGCAGCAGCCTCAACTTGCTCTATCAAGATACAGTGCGCAAAATGGGCATTCATCCATCACGGATTAAACCCACAAAGACTACCTTCAAAGGAGTCATACCAAGTGTAGAGGCCCGCTGTACGGGCTCAATCACGCTCGAGGTTCTCTTCGGATCCCCAGACAATTTCCGAAGCAAGGAGTCTGCCGCACTATGCTTATCTCAAGCTCAAGATGCCCGGACCACGTGGCATCATAACAGTCAATGGAAATACGGAACACTCCCTCCGTACCAAAGAGCACACAGCTGCCTTAGCAGCAGAAGTACAAAGCGGCCTTCTTAAGCAGAACCTTAATTCGGCTACCGAGCCCTTGGAAATCGTCAAGAGGGTCCGAACTACCCTCACTACAAAAAAATACACTTCCGTGATGATACGTGTTTGTCATAGTAGGTTGCTTTTTTGTCATGCATGTACATCCATGACAAATTTATGACAGAATCAAGATAGTCATACCTGTGTTGTCGTAGAAGTGTTCCATGACATTACCAAAATTATCATCACGGAAGTGTCCACTTCCATGACAATAAATCGCGCGTCACAGAAGTGCTTTCATCAAGGGTGACTGACACGTGGCATCCACTGTAACGGAACGCCATTAAGCTATCGGGTCGGATTTTGGATCCGATAACCCGTTAACAGCCCCGACCAATGGGGATTTTCCACATGTAAAATCATCATTGGCTAGAGGAAACACGTGTCGGCTCATCGTTGGGACAGATGTCATCCACTCACTAGACAGAAGGCGCCTATGATACGTCGACATGTGGCATGGCCCAACAGTGGCCCATTCCTGTGAAAATGCCGGCCCATTTGACTTGGTCAAAAGCTGGCGGGCCGGCCCATGGAAAGCCTGTTAATGGCATGTTCGCATATAGCCCATTTATAGCCCGCTAACCGAAGGCCCGTTACGCCCTATCCGAAGTAGGCCCAGTAGCGTCATCTGGGCCGTCCAATAGATTCCAGCCCGTTTTCACTTCTGGCCCATGTATAGCCCATGACGTCTTTCGGCCCATATGAGGCCCTTTGTAACTCTTGGCCCATTAGCGGCCTGTGCTGAAACTGGCCCGTAATGAACAGTGTATCACTTTACACTCATTAACGACCCGTGGTGAAACTAGCCCGTAATGAACAGTGTATCACTTTATACCCATTAACGGCCCATTATTCCGTTGGGCCGTCTCCAGCCCATGTTATCTTTCGGCCTTCTCAGAGCCCATTTATTCTTGGGCTCATTTCCTGCATTCGTTTACTTACGGCCCGTTACTGTCATTTTCTGCTTGTGGGCCAAATTCAGCCCATGGTTATAGTCGGCCCGTTTGTGGTTCGTTAATACGTTGGTCCATTTTCATAGCGTCACCAAATACGGCCTATTAACGATGGCCCGTTATGGTCGGCCCATGAACGGATGATTCCAACTCTAGCCCGTTTACGGCCAGAATGCGGTCTGTTTGGCCCATGTTTGGCCAATCGATCATACGACCCGTATAAGGCCCATTGATGATACGGCCCGTAGAAGGCCCATTGATGATATGGCCCATAGAAGGCCCACTGTTTCTACGGCCCGTAGAAGGCCCACTATTTCTACGGCCCATAGGAGGCCCAGTGTCACTACAGTAAATATTAGCGCATGGTTATTGTGGCCTAGTTTTAAAAAATAGGTTATTGCAGCCACTAGCAAACCACAGAAAAAGAACTGCACTGACTACAAGCAAACAAATAAACAAGACAACAAGGAAATAAATAAGCAAGCAACTTACACTAGGCTATCACGGCTATTACACATATTACATGCACTGGGCATCAATGTTCGCCACCAGTGCAAATATAGGGAAGACAGCAGCATATAAACGCTGCAGCAAAACAAGTCCAGAACTGAAACCACTTCAGAAGACCTCAAGAAACAATATCCTGGGTACCCATAATGCTGGCAAGATGCTTAGCAAGCTTATAAGTTTCTCTTGTTTGGCGCTTAAGTCCTCCAGCGCTTGCTGTTGCACCAGAAAGTATGCATCTAAATTCCGCAGGGACTTCCTCAGTCCTTCGGCTTCCTGTCGCATAACAACTGATCGATGTCTTTCAACTTGAAGTTGAGACTCAAGAAGCCGAACTGATTCAGGCAATGAGTTCGAAGAGCTGGTGCCAGCAGTAGTAGCCAGTAACTCGAACACTACATCAAGACAAGACTTTGGGGTTGTCTCGGTGTCTTCAATATAGTTTTTATCAGCTTTCTTGGAGACCAACAGGGATGTCTCACTATCTTGAACCTTATCTGCATTACTTCCTTTACCATTGCATAACAGGGTACTCTTCTCCAATATTTTATCCATGTTCTAAAAGAGAAACAAACAAACACATCTCAGGTTTACAATGTAGTATATGAAACTCATTTTGGTAAACTAGTTCATTAGTAAGGTGGACAGGATAACAGCATGAAACAAACATATATCTATGTAGTATGGTCACTGTATGGTCTATATCATTCTAGTTTATGTTGCCAAATCAAGATAGATAGAGTTCGAATCATATCTATTTAAGGCAAAGCAGCATAGACAGAATATAAGTGTGGGAAACTACACAGCAATAACAACACTTGTAATGTGCATGGCATGAGAACATAACTGTTTATTCAATTGAAACTGAAATCAACATAGAGCAAGTTACAACAGCAAACAGCCAAACACGTTGAAGAAACAGGTTTAAAACATACATGTTGCGCCATTGGAGTTTCAATTGCATCCTTGAAATTCAAAATTAGTTGGTATCAGTAAATACAGTGATGCAAGAGCAAAGTAGTATGAACCATAGCTACGGAACCTAACCTGAGAACAATTTTTCTTTTGCTTTAAGCGTTGACTTCGGGTTCAGAGTGGTGGTCCTCGTGATTTGGGCACTGCAGTTGCCTTACTAACTGCTTGTGTTTGGGTGCTCTGTGGTGGAGACGGTGTTGTGTCAACAGGAACTGGGTGTCTATCTGTTGGGGTTGGGGTTAGAAGGGGTGTAGCTGGTTCTCTGTCCAACTGGGTAGGGGTACAATCTGCATGAGTGTGGGTTATGTGTGGTGGGGCTGGTTCTTGGGCAAGTACAACTGTGGTTCTATCTGCATCAACAGGTAGCACGATCTTTTCTGAAGACCGTGTTTTTACTCCCACAGATACTGCCATCACTCCCTCCAATTGAAATGGCTGATAAACAAGAAAAGTAATTGAATGTACAAACATTGTAAGATAGACAGGTGCAATGGATAGTAGGGAAGAAAACAGGGCATGAAATAATTCACATTTATGTTGTCTAAGCAAACAGAATAGCAGGACATAATTTCACATATATGATGGCTAATTAAACAGGATAGCATGACACAATTTCACATGTATGATGGCTAACTAAACATGATAGAATGACATACTTCAAAATATGATGACTATGTAAACAGGATGACATGATATAACTATACGATGTGTCTATTAAAGTGGTTGGCATGCCATAAATCACAAACATGCCGTCGATGGAAACATGATGGCATGATATAATTCACGGATAGAATGACATAATTTAAATATGATGACTATGTAAACAGGATGAGATGATATAACTATATTATGTCTTTAGAAAATGGGTTGGCATGCCATAATTCAGATACATGCTGTCTATGTAAACATCATGGCATGACATAATTCAAATATATGATTTATATACTAAGGAAGTGAGCCGAGGGCAATCGCATATATGATGTGTCAACTAAGGAGATGGCATTCAATATTGTGTATATGATGTAAAAACTAAGCATCACAATACAACATATGCATTATATGAGTAATATAACCCTGCCAAGTTTGAGCATACACCTCAGGGGGATAATAGGACTGGTCATCTGCTTCTGAATCCTCCTCTGAAGAGCTATCTGTAACCAGCAAGATATCTGCTTCAGCAGGTAGCATTGTCTGCTCTGAAGACCTTGTTTTCACTCCAGATTTCTCCATCACCAATTCAAATGGCCGATGCACAGGAAGAGTAGTTGAATATACAAACATTGTCGACAAAAGCAATGAGAAATACAAAAAAAGGACGGCATGATATAATTCACATATATGACGCTTGCCTAAACAGCATGGCATTGCATAATTCACATACATAATGCCTTGCAACAAGATAACATTGCATTATTCACATATATAATGTCTTGCAACAAGATGGCATTGCATAATTCACATATATGGTAATTAGACACTAAACAGGTTGCATTCACACAAAGCATGTCTAAACTAAGCAAATGACATAGCAATGCAAGATACCATACGCACGATATGAGCAACATAACCCTGCCAAGTTAGGGCATGCACCTCGGGGGGGGGATATGACTGGTCATCTGTCTTTGAATCCTCCTCTGAGGAGCTATCGGTAACCAGCAAGACATGCGCTTCGTCAGATAGCATTGTCTGCTCTGAAGACCTTGTTTCCACTCCAGATTTTTCCATGACCGTGCTAAATGGCTGATGCACAGGAAGAGTAATTGAATGTACTAAAATTGCTAACAAATTTAACACGTAATAAAAAAATGATGGCATGATATAATTCACATATAATATGACTGGCTAACCAGGGTGGCATTGCAAAATTCACATATATGATGCCTGTCTAGACAAGATGGCATTGCATGATTCACATATACGATAAAGAAACTAAACAGATGGCATTGACACAAAGCATGTCTTAACTAAGCAGATGACATCTTTAATGTATACAATAAGCAATGCAAGGCACCATATGCATGATATTACCAACATTAGCATGCCAAGTTAGAGCGAAGACCTCATGGGGTAAATAGGAGTGGTCTTCTCCTTCTGAATCCCCCTCATAACAGTTATCTTCCTCTTGATTACAATCCGAAATGGGTGGAGGGGGGCTGCCTTTGCTCCCACCATGGAACGATGTCTGCATGAAATTTTATTGCCACGCAAGGCTGGTCTCTTTTGGTCTACATGATCAGTTCCATTGTGTACAATAACTGGCATGCATAGGAATAAAACATAGTGAGATTATGTAAGGAGTGCATGCACAAATCCAGAGTGATGGTAGCAAACTGTGGATAGACCCAAAACCAATGATAGCAGGCAGATAATAGCTTTAGTTAAAAAATACAGATAATGGCTCCTTTAATGTTTGTTTGCACCCAACATCAAACTCATAGTAGACACCGGAGATTAACCAGATAGTAGACATATAGTACTGATTGCTGCCCCAATATGTACCCCACAACCATTTAAAAACTCAAGTTTCAGCATTAGTTTGGACCTGACTCGGAGTCTAATAGGTGAACACGATGATAATGTAGCATGTCATCATATTAAGCGACGCATAATGTAAGAAGACACGGAAGAGTGCAACCTCTCTTATGGACCCGTGTAGTCCTCAAGGTCGTCTGCTCAGTTGATGATGGTAATGCAGTTGCCGTCGCTACCGGCGGCGGGAAAGAAGATCTGAGGTGGCGAAAGATAGTCTGGAGAGCGGATCCCTGCTGTGGTGAACCCTTCCGTCGTTGGAGCAGCTGAGCTGGGGTGGAACACAGCACCGCAGGAGCAGGACAAACCACACAAGGTTTTCTTTCACACATATCTGTAACAGAAGTAATTGAGTAAGGGCTTGTTTGAATTTGAGGATTCTAACAATGCAGGGATAGGAAATAGACAGGAATAGGATAGGAATGCACGTGCAAAACAGAGAATTTAAAAACACAGGATTTCTGCCAATCTGGGTGTTTGATTCACAACAATTGGAAGATCATAGGATGTAAAAAAGCATGGTGAGATTAAGTCAAACCACAAGAAAATGTACGGTTATAATGCTATTATGCTACTATCTATTAGTCTTGTGCTTGATGAATAGGAATATGAAAAGGAGGAGAAGTGGAAATTAGAATTCTTACGGTTTTTCTTTCAAGGAGACACTAAAGGAACAAATCCTAAAGTTTTCCTTTGCTCCATTCCTTTGCACCAAATTCATGAAAAGTAGTACCATAGGAAACTTTCCAATTCCAATCTTTTTCATTCACTTTTCCTTTCAAGCACTGGCGATTCTAGTAGGCAGGCTTGAGCAAGGAAAATCCTACACTAAAAAATGTTTTTGTGCTACTTCTATTACTTTGGACCCAGGCCACTGCCATACTAGCTCAACTCCCAGGCCCATCGACAAATGCACAGCTCAAACGCGCATAGATAAATAATGATGGCGTTCAAGAGAGTCCATCACGCATAGCTAAGTTGTCTGGTACCTCACTGCTTGTCATATAGTAGGATAAAATAATCGTATTTCCCATTACTACGAGTGCTCAGTGGATAATATATATAACATGTAGAGTAAAAAAGAGATGCAACAAGTGTACAACCTCTTTGGCAAAGCCATGTCGATCTCAGCGTGATTGGGTTGGCCGGTGAGGATGCTCCGGCTGACTTGGCTGTCGGAGGACGGGAAGAAGATCTTAGGCATCTGGAGATGGAGCCCGAGGTACTGCTCCGCTGTGATGGAGGGTTTCGTCATTGGAGCAGCTCTAGTGAGTTGTACGACGCCGAGGCTGAAGCAGGACAAGAGAGACAACGAACAACGTTAACCTGAGTGGAATTCTAATAGCATCTCCAATACATGACGTAAAATACATAAACACAAAGTGCTAGACGTAAAATACACCAGCCGCTCATCTCTGAACTTAACTGTCGAAACTGAATTTAACTGTCGAAACTGAACTTAACTGTCGAAACTGAATTTTGCTGTCGAAACTGAATTTTGCTGTCGAAACTGGACGCACTAGCAAGGTGAGGCTACATGTCGGTCGATTGACTTTTTCATCTCTGGTCAGTCGATTTTGCAGCCGTTGGATAAGAAATCAAGGGCCCGTGGTTCATCTTCAACCTCCACCCCCCTGAGCCGGCCAAACAGCAGCCCCCCGCCGCCCGCGGCCGGCGGTGCGTCGCCCCGCCCGCCCCAAAAACACTCCCCACTGCCGGTCCGCCACCGCCCCGGCCATCCCTCTAGGCCCCCCGTGTCGAGCTTTTTCTCCGGCTATCCCCACGCCACCGCCCGGCCACCACCGGCGACCACCGCCCCCATCCTGATCCCTAAGATAGATAGTGGGGTACCTCTCCGGCGAGCCCCCCTCCCCGCTGCGGCTGGTTCTTCCTTCACCCCGGCGGCATCGGAGTGAAGTGTAGCTAAATCGGAGCAGCATCGCAAGCAAAAGCAAGAGCGAGAGCAGCAGCGCGAGCAAGAGCAATAGCAAGAGCAGACTAGGCATGGGACTGAGAGCAAGAGCAGAGCAGCAGCGCGAGCGAGAGCTAAAGCAGCAGCAGGTCCTACTGATGTGGATGTCGCCGCCGAGGGAGCGACACCGTGGAGGAAGTGGCCGGCCATGCCGCCGTGGATGGAGCCGCGCCGTGTTGGCTCGGGACCGAGCGCCGGCAGCACCGTGAGATCGAATCAAGAAGAAAATGCGGCGATTAGTGTACAACCTCTTTGGTGGCACCGATTAGGCCGCAGCTTCATCCGAGGAAACGGTGATGATGATGCTCTTCCGGTGGTGCAGGTGAAGACGCCGGTGTGGGAATGGAGGTGGCGCGAAAGATGAGGGGAACATCAGGGCAGCTCCTTGGAGGTGGAGGACGGTGTGGCTGAACCGGCAGGACGATGAGATCGATGACGGATCCTCATCCGGTACGGTGGATGAGGGACGTCGAGGTGTTGTTGTGGATGACGTCGTCGAGGAAGAGGCTCCGGCTGGGTGGCGGACGGAGCAGGGTGTGGGGTTTCATTGCGGGTTTTCGCGGCCTCGGTGTACGAATGGGTGGGCAGATGGGATGGCAGTGGGGAACCATGGCCTAGAGACGTGCTTGTCCGAAATGTGGGGTAAGTTACGAAAGTACCCCCACCGATTTGAGGCGGTTCTTTCGGTTCAGGGGTACCACGGGCAATTCGTGTGTCGGGATTTCACAGGAGGTGGGAGTTTTCGCGTGCGTTGTAATTTCGGAATAGCAAGGCGCGGGTAGAGATGGAGGGAGTTGTCGGAGCACAACGAGACAAAGATATATCTTAAATATTTTGGGCTAACAAGGCGCGGGTTGAAGAGGCGGGAGTTTCCCAGCACGATAGACAGAGACGCTAGCTTGAATTTTCGGCATAACAAGGCGCGGCTTGAAATTTCGGAAGAACAAGCTTAACGTGTACCAAAAAAAGACAATTTGCACCTCAACACGCACAACACACATTCAAACACCATTTAGACTAGAGTAAGGTACACGTGCATTGCACGCATGAGATTTGGCAACCAAATTATGAATAAATACCACATTATAGCATGCAAGATTTGATTCATATATGCATGATGTAGATGTTCGTTTAATTCTTATAGTTCATTTCATTCAAAATCATCTAGTTTTTATAAGAAAGCTAATCTATTTTAAGATTCATGGAATTGTGCGTCGTAAGACATAAAGTAAAAACAAATAATGGCAAATCATGTAGAAAAACATTTGGGAAATTCAGATACAGAAGATTCTAGAACAAATAAGCAGTGCTTGTGTTTTGATGTTTGTGCATTATGCTTAAGTTCAACCATGGAGTCTTCTAGATTATACATGTGGCGAAATCTGGTGGAATCTAGATGATATCCAATGGCCAGTAGTGCTCAAATTTGCCATCTTTGACCATCGGATTCGCCTCATCCAACGACCATCTTTCAAAGTTAAAGTTACCCGCACACAATATAAAAAATATATAAAATATAATATATATATATATATAGGGGTATAGATATAGATATGTGATGCAAAAGCCGCCCATCATCTCCAATTAGAATAGTGTGTCCATGCACGGATGCGACGTAGCCAAATGATGTCTGCCATCGGTATCTAAAATTCAAATCAGTCTGACCTTGTTCAATGTGTATACATTACAACATGCTCGTTTTCAAACCACACCACGCAGATCTCCGTTATATTCATGCATGCATGGGTTTCAAACATCAGGATCTCTTATTCAAATATTTGAATTCAACTTTACATTGATTGTGACCTCACCTATTCAGCTATTCTTTTACACCCACATAGTATTCTTCTCTTTATAATTGTACCACTAACCTTCTCTCGTGCATGCATGCACACACACTACCAGTCGGCATTATCCATCGCACGCATGCAATCTTTTTCTTCAGGTCGGTCTCCCATGAAGGCACACACCAACACACATCCCCCTCTCCATCATATCGGGCATTCTTTATCTCTCACGCGTGCATGCGCAACGATCGATGTTCCTCTATGTATGTGTGTATATAGCTAGGTCTTTCATAGTTTTCCACACAAACCGATCAATCGATATATCTAGTGAGGTCTCACCCTCTTTCCCACGTCCACATCGATCAATCTATACCTCTCTATATAGGATTAACATATATAGCTAATACACCCACATCAATTATGTATCCAACGTCCCCCTCTCATCATCCATGCCTTCCGCTTCATCTCTCAGACGCGTGCACAATGGCGAACATAGGGGGCAGTAAGGGCCCTGCCCCCTCCCCCTAACATCACTATATATCAAGGCTAATATGAATGTGATCATTAGACAATTGCTGCTAAAAATGGTTTAGGTTCATGAATTGACCCTCCTCGTAAAGGATTAGCAATGCTTGGCCCCCTAGCTCATTTATTTTTCATGGCTCCGCCACTGCGCACATCAGCGCATGTGTTCGCCCTCTCTCTCTAAATATCGATCTCGCACTTGTGCATTCCTTCATAGTCTCCCTCCACTCGGCCCCTCGCACCATATTCTAGCCCCCCACCGGATTTTGCCACATGTACAATCTGGCAGACTCCATGGTTGAACTTAAGCATAATGCACAAACCTCAAAACAACAGTGGTTCTCTTTTGTTCTAGAATCTTCCATATCATAACTGCCCAAACTTTTTTCTAGTTGAGTTGCCATTATTTGTTTTTACTTTATGCTTAACAACGCACAATTCCATGAATCATAAAATAGATTAAGGGCTTCTTTGATTCAAAGGATTCTCAAAGGAATTTTGGAGGATTCTAATCATTAGGAATTTTTCCTATCTTGGTTGTTTGATTCGTAGGATTGTAAACCATAGGAATTTTTCCATATGATTCATTTGCACTAGATTTCATAGGAAACATCCCATCCACTCAAACCTCTTTGAAAGAATTCTGCGTTTTTTCTATGCACAATCAAACACTCGTACAATCCTGTAGGATTCAAGACGACATTCCACTATAATCCCATGTTTTTCCTATTCCCGCGTTCTTAGCTTTTTATAAAAACTAATTGATTTTGAATGAGATGAACTATAAGAATTAAACGAAGGGCTACATCAGGCATATATGACTCAGAGCTTACATGCTATAGTGTGGTATTTATTCGTAATTTGGTTGCAAAATCTGATGCGTGCACGTGTACCTTACTAGTACTTTGAGTACGTGCAAAACACGTAAATTAGAATACCAATGGCACGCTACATAGTGTCTGTCTTATAGTTCATGAAGCCACGTGGCACATGTGTAGGCGTTGTCGCGACCTCCTTCCGTGGATTGATCACAGTGAGGTGCTGCTAGTTCTAGAAGAATGTACTCGTCCTCCCTGAGCCATACTGGCGGTACATGCACGAAGCGAAGATGTGCACGCACGCCATGCACGCACTCATTCCTCGCACACACACGCGGGTACACGGGAGGACGCAACTTTGTACCAAGATCCACCCCATGTGATAATTTGATGCGTGTAAAGTCATTCACTTCATTGATGGTCAATTAATACAGCGCATGCAAATTGAGTGGATGTGAGGGCAGAAGAAAGACATTATTACTCCACTACGCACATGCGAGTACTTAAATCGTGGGTTGCTAGTAGTACTTCCATTGGTCTCCTTCGTATTTTGTGCCAATTTTTGATAGTAACATAATATTTACGCATTTGAGCAGTGTAGTAGTACTTGAAATTTATGTTCCTCTAAACTCATCGGGAGCCGTTTCGGGCCTCAAAACCAAAGCCATCAATTAATCTTTACCTTGTTCCCATCACATTCGAAAGCCTGCTCACACCTACTAGTAGTATGTACCAAACCTGAAAGTGTTCCCACTATGCAGGTCTTAGTACTAGTGCTAGTACTTAGGTTATAAAAAGGGGAACTACCTAACCGAAAATCACTCTACCTTTCCTCCTCATAAGTGCTTCTTCTTCGTCCGTCGTTGCCATGGCCGGTGAGCAGAGCTCTAGGTCGATAACTACTCGTAACAAGGGAGCAGCAACCAAGGCTGCGGAAAAAAAAGAGGGCTCGCCGCCACGCGGAGACCTCGAAAGATCTCTCACGGGCAGGCGATGGCTCCCAGGAGCGCCCTAGCCGCGGAGGCGAACATGCCGAGCCGGCGGAGTTGGAGTCGTTATCCCTCGACGGCATGCCCGATCAGCTCAATAAGCAGAAGGAGTTCATCCAAGGCTTGATGGAGTTGCTGAAGGAGAGCATCGATTACATGCCCGCTGAGCTCAATCAGCAGGGGGAGTTGACCGCCGGCTTGGTGATGCTGCTGAAGAAGAGCATTGCCTCGGAGAAGAAGGCAACCGGCAAAATCTGCGACTTCGGGAGGACAATGCGAAGCTCTGCCACGAGATCAGCCTGTTGAAGGAGAAGAACGCCGGCTGGAAGAAGCTGCATGAGAATAGTAGTTCCTCGATGAAGATGCTGCAGGCCCTTGCCATGGAACAGAAGGAGGAGTTGGCGAAGCTCCGCATTGAGCACCCGGCTGCTGTCAAGGTACGTAATATGGCCGTGGAGCAGATGATGAAGGCTCGCGTTGAGAAATGCCGCGTCATGGACACAATGATGAAGATGGCGGAGGAGACGCGCAAGGAGATGGAGGTCGTGGAGGCGATGAAGAAGCAGTTACGACTCCGCAGCGAATTAGATCATTTGGGGTGATAATCTTCCTTCTTCTTTTGCTCCTGTGTTTCATCTTTTGCTTCGGGTGTTTCGCCGCACGTGTCACGTTCTCTGCGAGGCATGAATAGAACAATGTTTTTTTAGGGAATGAATAGAACAATGCTAACAGTGAGATGACTAGCAAATTAGATCATTTTTTATCGCCATATGGCACTGGGCTTCCGTGTTTCGTGCTCCTCCGTCGCAGTACTACTCTAGTGTAAAACTTGAGTATACCGCATGGTTCTTTGCTCCTCCTCGATCAGGTCATGTGCGCATTTATACAAGCAGTCAAATCCCAAGGCCCCGCCTTCCAGCAATAATGAGCCGTCAAATCAAAAAGGCCCTCGCCTCTCGTGAAACCGACCAAGCTAGACTGCCCCGCCCTCTAGCCTTTTAAAAAATGTATACTTTTGTACAATAGTAGTATCGATGGATTGCGTCATGGAGCAAAACTTGAAATTAAAAAAAGGTGGCACATATAGAGAGCGCTCGTCGCCAAATTATGCATATAGAACTATTAAAAAGGCTAGTCACAATAATGGTGTCCAGCACAACCCACCCCTCAAATAAAACTAAGAGGGTGCTTGGATACGTTCTAGTCCCATGACTAAAAGTAATGGGACTAAAACATGCTAGCCTCACCCATGCTTGGATCCAAATACTAAAAAGGCTAAAATCAAGTTAATGAGCATTTATTATCCTCCAAACCCTCCAATCCAGAACTCGCCTATGTTAAAGGAGAGGAGTTAAATGAGTAGAGAGAGGACTAATCCACATTTTAGTAGGGGTACCCCTGACTAACTTTTTTTAGTCTCAAGACTAGTTTTAGCCCCTCTTTAGTCAGGGGTGCTTGGAACTTTAGCCTCTTAAAGAGACTATTTTTAGTCAGACTAAAATAAGTCCCTTGGATCCAAGCACCCTCTAAGCATCCTGGAATTCTTTGACAAAACTAAGCACCCTGAAATTCTTTGACAACTAAACTGCTGGCTATATGATGTTGGCCATATATATTGTACGTATATAATGTGAAGAAACGAGTGGTAGTACTATACCAACTAAAAGATGAAATGTAAGAAATACTAGTATGTACGTACTGAAGAGTTAAAGTAACAAGAAGAAACATAACATAGTTCTACTGGGGGCTCAACACAACACACCCCTCAAATTAAATTAAGCACACCTGAAATTAAACTTTGCAACTATTCCGGTAGACATTGCATTAGAACCACCATGAGCAACAACACTGCCACCTTACTCGGAGTCCTCGTCCACATCCTCGACTTCGTCCTTGTACCTCTTCCTCTTGGCCGATACTTCTTTGCTTGAACCGGTAGATATTGAAGCAAAGGTAGCAATCCATTGCAGCATAGTGGATGTGGTATATATCTAGTACATTCCACTGCCATGCATGACGATGAAACATGTATGGAGGTTTCTTCAGTTTACCGTATGAAGGATGAACCATGGCTCCTTCCAGGGTCAGCAATGAAGGCTGACGAGCGGACACCAGCCGATTCTTCTGGAGGTCGAAGGTGTTGCCTACAACGAGGCCTATCCGATGCAGGACGTCTTTATCGTTACCAAAGTCTACAGTAATGAATTTGACTAGGTTGCTCTCGAGGAAGTCCTTAAAATCCTGGCACTCAACGTCGGCATGGCACATGTGGTAGACCAAGCATAAGTCATGCACGCAAACCTGGATCACGGCGGGCTTCTTCCTCTCTTCGTCCTTTAGATCCTTCTCTCGTCCCAGGACTGTGGTGTACTCAACATCTAGCCCAGTGACCCACTCATCATCTGAGTCTTCGAACATGCGTCTGAAGCGAGAAAGGTATCCTTTCACCGTCGCGGAAGAACGGGTGTAGATGACGTCAAACTCAACGCCGGTGATGGTTCTAACCTTGTACTCACCGCCGATTGTGGAGATTTGGGATGCCATGGATTTGGGAGGAGGGTTAGGATTAGTGGAACTGCCGTAATGTGAATGGACGGGACGACTAGGAGCGAACCACCGTAGTATTGAAGGACGTGCAGAGACGAGTAGGAGCGAACTGCCAGCGTGCGAACGGCAGGGTAGTGCCTTTCCATTCTCCCATGATACGGGCTTCCGAGAGCCCTTGGATCTGAGATCAAACGGTTGCATGGCGTGATTCTAGACCTATGGGTGAATATCCTATCCTGTAGGGTTATTCTGCAAATTTTTCAGCAACTTAGCATGCGACCATTTGATCTCAGATCCAAGGGCTGCCAGTAGCCCGTATCATGGTCGCGCCTACCACGACCGTCGCGCCGCTCACGCGGTCGCGCCCTTGGAGATTTAACACGGTGTGTTAGGCTATCTGATGTTGGCATGTCATACATAGTCATCACTTAGTCACTCATACTACAACAAGGTTGGCTATAAGTGTATTTTTTTACTCCTCTCTATCTCTTTCTTCGTACTCAAGGAAGAAACGGTGCTAAGCGCGTGTATTTATTGCATTTGCCAAGGAGTGACCTCTTCCAATGAAATGGTGTTGCTAAGTTTGCAACATTTAATTAGCTATAGACTCAAAATTGTCTTTTCACCTAGGTACACGCGCTTAGCACTGTTTCTTCCCTGGGTCACCAAACTAGTCTCTCTCTTCTTGATTAACTTGCCACATCAGACATTATGCTTATGTGGCAATTTTAAGCACCTATAGGAGCAAGTAAAATTAAGTACAATAGTGCGCTTTACATGGCATTTTTCATATGTGGAGGAAAGAGAGGCAAGGAAAAAGTGGAGAAGTGGGCTCTCATGCAAGAGCCAGCCTCTACTACATGGTGGAGCATTGGGAGAGGCACCTGTATGGAGGTGGTCAGGAATCTGGGAGACTCACGCTGGTCGTAGCGCCGCAGTTAAACTGATAAGGGCAAGTCAAATCACGGGGCCCCACCTGTCCAGCAGTAACTCGCTGTCAAATCACGCAGCCCTACGTTTGCAGCGGCCTACTCCCTTGTCTTCTCGCGTCTCTATTGAACCAACTAGGCGGAACTACCCCGCCGCCTACCGCGCAGGAAAAGCCCCGCCCTCGACTTTTAAATAGTATACAATATACTAATTTTGTATCCATGGATTGCGCCCGCGCCATGGAGCAAAGCGTCTAGAAAACAGAGGAGAGACGGTGGTCTTGCAATAGAGAAGTGGGAGAGGCGAGACGGTGGTTTTGGAATGGAGATGATGGAGAGGAGAGGATGTGGTTTTGCAATGGAGAAGAGGGAGAGGAGCGTGCGGCAGCGATTTAGGATTGGACGAGACGGCCGGCGCACTCTGACTGGATCAAAATCAAAATCAATTTGGTGACATGCATTCACATTTTGCTTGTCAAATACAGTATGTGGTCAAACTTTGACCCAAAATACATGAAACAACAAAAAAATACTTCCAAGACCAGCGCCGCTCTGACGCTCTTCTCCTCTTAAACCACCGCCGCTCCTCTCCTGTTCCAATCTAAATGCAGCGGCGCTCCTCTCCTCTTCCATTTCAAAACCACCGCCCCTCCTCTCCTGTTCCAGTCCAAAACCAGTGTCGCTCCTCTCCCGTTCTAATCCAAACCAGCGCTGCTCCTCTCCTCTTCCATTCAAAAACCACCGCCGGCGAGTGAAGGTGCTGTGGAGAAGTAGATCGATGGAGGAGTACAACCGATACGTGAGGATCGCAGACGGCGACCCTGTGAAGCTAGCTAGGATGTTGGAGATACAGTCTTGGTTTGACAACAAGGACCAACTAGCGGCGACAGCGACATCCATGGCCAAATATCTGCAACAGAGCAAAAAGGCGGCGATACTCCCGGAGGGAGTCGCACCGGAGTACATAGAGGTGCTCCTTTGGGCCATGGAGCAAACAGATTCACCGAATCCGATCGTGAGGGAGCGGTAGTGGGAGTATCGATCCTAGATGGAGCATCCACTAGAGATTGAAGGATCGAGCATCTACAGGGTGTCGTTTGTGAGGGTGTCCTGCCAGAGCGAGCCGGTGGAGTCTTTGTCGACCGAACCCAACTGCAAGAGGAGAAAAGCAGTTGGCCCGACGATGCTTCCCCGCCATCGTCTCCCTCGCCATTCACATCGTCTCACAGGGCGGCTGTCTGCCACCGAGGAATAGGAGGGGGCTGCCCCCCCTCCCAGCCCAATAGTCGGGCAGGTTGTGAATTGTCAGAAGGAGCTTAGGGTTGTCAGTATTTGCAGGTTGTGAATTGTGTTTTGTGTTGTGTATTTTGAGAGCACTTTCAGATATGAATGTCTTTTGAATTTCAGATTTGCAGTATTGAGCATATGAAGTATTTTATTAATTCTAGATATCTATTTTTAGCACTTAAAAAATGTAGTTCCATAGGAGTATAAAAGTGCAGACAATGTGATTCTCAGAGAAGAAACTGCAAGTTCAGATTCAGATAAGAAACTGCAACTTTTAGAGGCAGAGCATTTATATTAACACGGCCTTTTCAAACAGGGTTAACATCATGTTGGGAGTTTTATTCATGGTAGAAAATGGAACTACCAGCCAGTTAACATCATGCTGATCAACATTCATGCATAGCACATCTTCATATGATGCACAGTCAAAATGCCCACACAATGTCGAGTGTGTGAAACACAGAGAAAACGAGGGACGAAGTTTGGGCAAGTGTTGGACGTGGTTTTGGGCTGCCCCGTCTAGGCTTTCATTTTTAACATGCGCAGCCCGCGTCCTCGGATGGGAGGTCGATAGGCCTGTTTGTATTTTCTTAGGGCCGTCATGTATCGACCGGCCTATGGACCTCCCATCCGAGGTTTTATTTTTGGCAGCCCAATTTATGTATTTTTTTGAAGAAAACACAAAGGTCTGTTCTATTTTTATATAGGAATAGGAACGCCAGGTCCAACTTATGTTTCCCTTCTAACTATATTGTATATACTTAAATTATTTTATATGTTGACTGCTTAGTTCACATAATTGGCAAATAGATGACCGCTCTCGCGATCCCCTTCACCCCCGCCACCACCTCCACCCTCGCCGCCGCCCCCGCCTCCTGACTCCGGGCGTGCCTGCCCCCCTCAGCAAGTCCGCTCGCGCGCCGCATGGAGTCGTCGGCCATATCCATGGAGGAATGGGTGGAAGACAGGCAGATGTACAAGATGCCTCTCCCACATGTCTACAAAGCCTTCCCGTGGATGCTCCAGCCGCTCGACTCCGTTGCGCCAGCGGTGCTGCGGGAGACTCGAGGGAGGAGATGGAGGGAGCGGGCGATGTGGATCCGCGACGACGCTCTCTCCTGGACCCAGTGCACGCGCGAATGGAGGGAAGCATAGGAGGAAGCTGCGAGGGAGGAAGCTAAGGAGGGACCGAATCTGTTCTCTCACTCGCGCAGGTATGCTCGGATGTGCAAGGATCATGTGGATTGGGAGCTGCTGAATCTAGCCCTGTGGATCTACTTCGAAGGAGATTTTTCGGAGAAGCACAGGATGCCCTACCCCAGTGAGCCGCCGATTGCGTTCGTTCGATGGGCGAAAGGAGAAGTGAATTCAGGAGATCCACATCGTGCTGCAAGATGGGAATGCTTGACTGGACTCCTGCCCACCAGCACGCCACCGGAGCTGGAGCAGGTGGATCCCCTACCTTACCTCTCCCCCAAACCTGTAGAAGATTGAAATTAGGCTTGCAATCTGTTTCAATTGAGTTGTCTGGTGGCTATTTCTGCTTCCTGAGAGACAACATCTGGCTGGAGGATGAGAAGGAACCAGGAACTCCAATGAATTTCCCCTATCACAATGGGGGGGAGCGCCGGTTGGGCAGTGGTAGGGCCCACCTCCGCCCCAAATGGGCGCACAATCTGGGCAAGCTCCTGTAATTGCCCAAGATCAATCTGCTGGTGGTTCTGACTCTCAGATCAGTGGGAAATCTCAAGTCAAGAATCAGCAAAAGAAGAGACGGGACATCCAGAAAACTGCTCCTGCCCCTGCTTCGGGCCTTATGGCATACTCTGAGGTGATCTGCTACAACTGTGGGGAACCAGGGCATCATTTGGATAAATGTGTCAAGCCCAAGAATTGTTTTATCTGCAAAATGGTTACCCATAAAGTTGAGAATTTCCCTGTCAGAAGGAAAACCCACAGTTCTGCTAGATATGTTGGAAGTGCTGCTCCAGGATTATGTCCACCATTGACAGAATTTTCTATGACACGGAATTAGATAGTTTTTCCCCTTTCTAGTTGCAGAGCTCTGCCCGAATGTGGTAGTGACCACACTCCTTTGCTCTGGGACTCTGGTCTTAACCAAACTCCAAAGAGCAATAGTTTTAAATTTGAAAAGTGGTGGTTTCTTAGAGAAGATTTTACTGAGCTAGTCAGGAAAATCTGGAATGAGCCTACTAGGAGCAGCTGCCCCCTAGAAAATTGGCAGATCAAATTCAGGAGATTTAGAAGAACTACCAAAGGGTGGAACTCCAATGAGGAAGCTAATCTTAGAAAATATAAAAGGCTTCTCCTCCTTGAGTTTGATTCTCTAGATATTAAGGCAGAAACAACTTACCTCTCTGAGGCTGAGACTAATAGATTAAACTTTTCCATGGAGAGCTCAAGAAAATTTGGCTTCAAGAAGAAATCAAAGATAAACAAAGGTCTAGAGATAGGAACATTAAGGAGGGTGATAGAAATACTGCTTACTTCCATGCAGTAGCTAACCAGAGGAGGAGGAAAACCCTCATTCACTCCCTTGATGGCCCTAATGGCCCTGTTACTGAGGTAGATGAGATGCTGAAAGTGGCTAGTGACTTCTATAAAGACCTGTTTAAGAAAGAAAACCCTTCTGGGTTCTCTCTACAAAACATTTTTTTCTCTACTTCTGAAAAACTCTCTCCTGCTAAAAATGAGCTGCTAGAAGCCCCTTTTTCAGAGACAGAGGTGAAGGCAGCCATTTTTAGCTCTTATCCCGATGGGGCTCCTGGTCCTGATGGGATTCCCTTCTTGTTTTACCAGCATTTTTGGGACTTGGTGAAAAATGATCTCTTAGATATTTTCCAAGCCTTTCATAGAGGAGAGTTGGATCCAGCAACTTACTCATGGGGGGTCTGTTGGGGTCAAGTTGAATAACTATGAAAGTGATTTTTTCCTTGCTGGTAAAGCCTTAGGCAAGGTGACCCCATCTCCCCGCTTTTGTTTAATTTAGTAGTGGACGTTTTTACTAAAATGCTGAGCAAAGTTGCTGATCATAGTCTGATTGCAAGGCTCTGTCCCGAGGACTGCCCTGGTGGCATCATCTGCCTTCAATATGCAGATGATACCATCCTTTTCTTAGACAATGACTCCACACATGCTAGCAATCTGAAAACTTTTCTAACCAGGTTTGAACAAGTCTCAGGCATGAGAATCAACTACTCTAAAAGTGAACTCATCCTTATCAACATGGATGATCAGGAGTTAGCTGACTTCCTCTCTATTCTAGTCTGTAATAAAGGTAACTTCCCCATTAAGTACCTAGGTATCCCTCTCCACTATGATAAACTGAGGAGAGAGGATATCCAACCCCTTCTGGATAAAATCATTAAAAGGATTGATGGGTGGAGGGGCAAACTTCTCTCTTACAGAGGTAGATTGATCCTCATACAAGCTTGTTTGGCTAGCATTCCAGTGTATCTCCTCTCCTTCTTCAAGTTCCCTAAATGGGCAGTGAACCTCATCAATTCTCAGATGTCTCATTACTTGTGGAATGATTTTGAGGGAAATAGGAAGCTACACCTTGATAATTGAGCCCTAGTCTCTATGAAAAAAAATTCTGGAGGCCTAGGCATATCTAACCTTCAAGAAATTAACATCTGTCTTCTAGGGTCTTGGATTAAAAGATTCTATGCGGAAGACCTGAAACCCTGGAAGCTTCGTATTGCCCATAAATACCTAGGAAATAAACATAATATTTTGGTCCCTTCCTCCAACCCTAAGACCTCTAGATTCTGAAAAGGATTAAAATCTATTATGCATGCTGTGAAATTTGGCTATAGATGGAACATAGGGGATGGGAGCAGAACCAGGTTCTGGGAAGATACTTGGTTTGGCAGATCCCCCCTAGCAGTCCAATTTTGGCCTATTTACTCTGTCCGCAATGAGCTTAACAAAAGTGTCAATGAAGTTTGGGATGGTTAATGCCTAAAACTCTCTTTTAGAAGGAACTTTAGTGATAGTCTCATGGAACAATGGTTCCAGTTGGAGGAAATTGCCAAAAGCATTACCTTTACTATCGAGCCGAATGCCCTGATTTGGCAGCTGGACAATAAGGGGAAGTGTTCCTCCAGCTCCCTCTACCATGTTATCAACTTTAGAGGGGTTCAACCCATGTTTATCCCTGCTGTCTGGAAATTGAGAGTTCCCCCTAAAATTCATGTATTTCTCTCGCTTCTCTCCAAAAACAAATTGATGACTAGGGATAACCTTAGGAAGAGACACATCATCAAACCCCTTGATTGTGTTTACTGATTGGAACAAGAGTCTTGTTCTCACCTATTTTTTGAATGTATAGTTGCTAAACATCTCTGGTCCCACATTGAGGAATATTTCTCTAGTCAGATTGGCTCATCCTTCGAATCTGTCGCCGGATTCTGGATTGCTACCAAAAAGTGCTCAGTTTTAAACACTGTTAGCTCAGCTGTCCTTTGGTACCTCTGGAAATATAGAAATGCTATGATTTTCAGTAACACCTCCTGGATTTCCATTCTGCAGGTCTTGAGGTTGATCAGGAACATGGTGAGGAACTGGGCGATTCTCTCCTTCGGATCGGACAAGGACAAGTTGATGAGCTTCGTGGAAGCCCTAACAAGATCACTCCAGAAACCGTTGGCAATCACTTGTGTCTGAACAAGGCTCGACCTGCTCTGGGGCTGGACCCGTGGGCAAGTCTCAAGATCTCTGATGAAGATGATGGGCACCTGGCGCCGAAAAAGAGGGACATCCACCATGCTACGCCTTCCAGCCCTGTGTCTCCGCTTGCTTACTGGTCGCCGCAGGCTGACACGGTCCCTCGGCTGAAGACCATGAAGGCTTCGCTGGACCCTCGTTGTGTCATTTGAGTGCTCTATCCGCTTTTCCTTTGGCACCGCTCGGGTGATTTGTGTTATTCAGAGAACTTGTTCATCCACCCCCTAGTTTGTAGATTTTCTACCTTTGCTTTCGAACTGCTCTTTGAGCTGCTGTATCAGAATATGTTGTGGTTTCGTTCTCAGCAATGGAACCGAGGAGATGCTCCCTATTTTTCTAAAAAAATTATTTTATATGTTATTATATAAAGCTTGGTAAGACTGTAAATTTAAGGATGAATGTAATAATATCACTTATTATTTAAATATATTTATAACAAAATGCTCAGCCCCTTTTTATTTTTTGATAACATTGCTGGCCCAACCCAACATTATAATTAGAATCAGCCCAGCAAAATCGTGTATTTCGAGAAAGTTGTGGTTTCGCAAAATAAAGTGCCCCCCGCTGACATGTCGGACCCATCAGTTATCTTCGCATGCAAGGAAGTGCCTCCTTATTACGCACAAAAAAATGAATATTCCCCCTGCCAGCTGGAACCTAGCATAGTGGAAGGCTGACTTGTGGGCCTACCAAGTTGACGGGGACGAAGGGCTTTGTCAACTTAGTCAATATGAACGATTCTAGATCCTATTACCGTATAATATTCATCCAACGGTCGTAGTGCTTCTTCAACCTCTGATCTTCTTGCTCCAGCCGCCCAAACCAGCGCCGGTCGTGTCGCGTGCTCCTGCCTTCCGTGGTCGGCTGTGATGCCGCGGAGGCCTCACTGCCCCCTACTACTCCCACCGCTGGCCAGACCATCCCTCTACTCACCCACACCCCCTGTTATTCTGCGGCGATAGCAGCCTCACACCGCAGCTGAACCAGTGAACCCTCGTACTCCTCTTCGCGTGGGCATCCACTGCTATGTCTTCCCCGGCTCCGAGTCGTCCCCATCCTAGTCCTCGCCATCGTCCACTGCCTTGGTGCTCTCGGCGCGGCGTGGTCAATGACTGACTTCCATCGAAAGAGTACTGTACATGGAGAGGCTGACAGTTGGGTCCACGGCAGCCGCAAGGAAGTACCTCCTTATTACGCGGAAAATAATTATTCCTCCACCTAACAGCGGGGACCCACTGGACGGGCCACCAATATTTTGCAAAAAAAATCGTTCCCCTGACTGCTAGGACCCACCGGACGGGCCACCGTATTTCGCGAAAAAAAGGTTCCCCCCGCTATCTGCTCGGACCCACCGGAAGTGCCTCCTTATTACGCACAAAAAATGAATACTCCCCCGGCTAGCTGGGACCCACCTTGCTGGGAGACTGACTTGTGGGCCTACTAAGTTGACGGGGACAAATGGCTTTGTCAACTTAGTCAATATGAACGATTCTAGCTCCAATGACCGTATGATGTCCATCCAACGGCCGTAGTGCTTCTTCAACCTCTAGTCTTCTTGCTCCAGCCGCCCAAAGCAGCACCGGTCGTGCCGCATGGTCCTGCCTCCCGTGGCCGGCTGTGCTGCCGCAGAGGCCTCACCGCCACCTACTATTCCCACCGCCGGCCAGGCCCTGCGGCGACGACAGCCTCACACCGCAGCCGAACCAGTGAACCCTCGTAGTCCTCTCCGCGCGGGCTTCCACTGCCGCGTCGTCTCCTTCCTAGTCCTCGCCGTCGTCCACCGCCGTGGTGCCCTCCACGCGGCGTGGTCAACGTGGTCAAGGAACGACTTCCATCGGAAGAATACTGTATGTGGAGAGGCTGACAGCTGGGTCCACGGCCACAGCCCAGTTTTTTGTGATTTGCCAAGTAAGTCGCTTTGTCAGGCCTGTTGGGCTGCAAATCTTACAAGACGAGGAGAGCTTTCATTCGGCTGGCCGAGAAAATGGCCCATCAGTAATGAGCAATGGGTTGTACATTTTTAAAACACATCAAATTGGCAATTAGTTTCAAATATCTTTTTTCATTTCAAGATTTTAAATTACATTAATTTTTATGCAGGGAGAATTTGTTGGATTTTATATTGATATCCATTTATTATTAAAATCAGTTTGAATGTGAGTCGAAATTTCGGGATTAAAAACAGTTCGGACCGCACCGAAATATGCAAAATTTCATATAATTTTTTAACCGTTGCCACAATATGGACTGTAATTCTAACAAAAAGAATATGGGCTCCAAAAAAAAACCTTAAGAATTAGAAAATGGGCTGTAAATTATTAGAAATAATGGCAGATGGGTTGTATGCTGTTTTCCACAGATTTGAGGCTTTCCTAAAAAAAAAGGTTGACGCACAAGCACTGACTATTGGATGTCCATCCAACGGCCGTCGTGCTTCTTTAATCTTTGCTCTTCCTGCTCCAGCCGCACAAACAAGCGCCGGCGGGACTGCCTGCTCCCCCCTCCTCGCGGCCGGCTGTGCTGCCGCGCAGGCCTCACCGCCCGACCGTACTCCCATCGTTGGCCTAGCCATCCCTCTACTCACCCACACCTGCTGTTATTCTCCAGCGACGGCAGACGAACCAGTAAACCCTCGTAAAGTCGTACTCCCCTCCGCGTGGGCATCCACTGCCGCGTCGTCCCCTTCCTAGGCCTCACCATCGTCCACCGCCCTGGTACTCTCGGCGCGGCATGGTCAACATGGTCAAGGAACGGCTTCCATCGGACGTGGACTGTAGGTGGAGAGGCTGACAGCTGGGTCCATGGCCGCAGCAAGGAAGTGCCTCCTTATTACGTGCAAAATAATTATTCCTCCACCTGACAGCTGGGACCCACCGGACGGGCCACCGTATTTCACGAAAAAAATGATTCCCCTAACTGTTGGGACCCACCAGCTACATCTTCGCACGCAAGGAAGTGTGTCTGGGCAAAAAAACAAAACAATTCGCCCCCTGACTGCTGGGACCGACCAGCTACATCTTCGCAGGCAAGGAAGTGCCTGACAGTCGGGACCCACCTGGTCGAAGCGTACGTAGCGTTGTCATTCTGGTCGCGAATGTGTACGTACATACTGGTCGATGTAGAGGCACGCACGTGTCATAGTAGAGGCGCGCACGTAGCATTTACACGTACGTAAAGCGGCCAGGGTGCAAGAAAGAAAATACGGCCACATATGTGTACATACGGGTGGGGTCTTGAACGCCTACTCGCGCATACGTACGGCGACGGCTCGTGTACATGGCTGGGTGGGAACGGAGAAACAACGTCGTCGTCATGTTCATGGGGAGGCAACAGAATGCGTCGTGTTCATGGGGAGGCAACGGAATGCGTCGTGTTCATCGGGAGGGCTTGGACGGAACAGACGATGGAAACGAGGTCTGGTGTACCGCAGAACGGAGGAAACGGCCTTGTGTTCGACCGGCCACATTTGAAATGAGATCTTGTTCATCGGGAGGGGTCTGGCTTACCACAAAACGGAGGAAACGGACCTCCTACAGTCGAAACGGGGGTCCTATTGATCGGGAGGGGTGTGGCGTACCGCAAAACGGAGGAAATGGACTTGTGTTGGAGCACTACGGTCGAAACGGGGATCCTGTTCATCGGGAGGGGCGTGGCGTATCGCAAAACGGGACTCCACGGGATATTGTTCATCACCACCGTCGACCTCCTCCAGCCTCCACGGGCTCCTGTTCATCCAGCCTTCATGGGCTCCTGTTCATCCAGCCTCCACCGCGCGCTACTCCACCGGCTACTGTTCAACCACCCCTCCACCGTCTACTATTCATCCAGCCCTCCACACCATGGGGTCCTGTTCAACCACCCTTCACGGGCACCCCTCCACTATCTACTGTTCATCCAACCCTCCACACCACGGGGTCCTGTTCAACCACCCCTCAACCGTCTACTGTTCATCCAGCCCTCCACACCACGGGGTCCTGTTCATCCACCCCTCCACGGGCACCCCTCCACCATCTACTGTTCATCCAGCCCTCCACCACACCACGGGGTCCTGTTCATCTAGAGGCGACGCCACTGCTCACTGTTCATCCAAACCCCCCCGCAACGCTCACTGTTCATCCCATCGATCGGCTTCAGTTAGCAGCAGTAGCGAAGGAATCGCTCGATCGGGTTCAGTTAACAGCCATCGATTGATCGCTCGGGTTCAGTAACGTGTAGCCTGCAGTGCAATTGCTCGGGTTCAGTTAGAGCCCAATGCCTCGCTCGGGTTCAGTTAGAGCCAACGCCTCGCACACACGCGCGTACGTGTACGAGAGAAACGCGCATCGCTTGGCCCCCAACCTCCACCATAACTGGGAACTCGCCGAAATTTTCCTCCCCCTCGCTTCTACCATGATTTTTTCCGTCATGGATGGCCCAAAGAATGTCATGCAGCTGCTTCTCCGGCCCGCCCAGGACGAAACTCCCATTTTCTGTCATGATTTTTTGTCATAGAAGTAGGAGCCCACCACATCTATGATGATACCGGGTTTTGTCACAATTATCGTCATAGAAGTGTCATATGTATGACAGAAAAAAAATTGTTCGGCCAAAATGTCATGGATGTGTCTTTTTTTTGTAGTGCCTGCAGTAGGATGGCTCGGCTCGTCAAGAGCCAGACTAGCAATTCGGCCTCCATCTCAGTCCTGGTCAAGTAGTGGCATTTGCACCACGTGTACATAACTACGCACTCAAAATTCCATGAGCATCGACGGAGGCATAGCTAGTTTGTGATCCGCAATATGGCTAGACCGCCACGGACACTCATACTTTCACTATTCCCCTTTTTTCTTTTATTTTTCCTTTTTTTACAGGCCTTTTCTGGCGGCTTGACCATCGACCCTTTTCGAAGAATAAAAACACCAAGACAACAAGAAGCATGGATGCACTGGAAAACTCTTAGGTGGTCTCTTTAACGATCCCATTACCTATCTTCAGGACCCATACGCAGCTCTCTCTTCGTGAAGGCTTAGTAAATAGCCTTTCTGCTTATTGCACTACCTGTATAAATGCGCTTTAACGCACCAATGGAATTATAATAGAAATAGTTTGCGGCCCAAATTTTCACGGCTCTAGCTTACCACCGGTTCTTCTTTATTTTTGTCTTTTCCTTTCTGGTAATTCTATCAGGTAACACCTGTCCAGTCGGGTGCGTTTCAGTTTGCTATGGGCTTCATAGCACCCCACACTACGGCAACAAAAGTCTGAACACTTTTTATAAGTATAGTTCGGCACCCCGAATTTAGCATTATATGCATTGGCTCCGAATCATGTCTTTGGTCAATAGTTGGGTTGTCCGGCTCCTGTGCTTTCTACCTTACGTTCCACTATATCGGCTAAGGTAGTAAAGGGAGAACTACTGCGATCGTGCCTTGGTTTATCCAAAGGAGCACCTCTGTAGAGAAAGCCGAAAACTGACTGTCATGATGCGACGAGAGCCGATCAGCTGTTCGGAGGTTGCAAATCATTGGAGATTTCTTCCTCATCACACGAAGGATCGGTACTTCCAAATTAGACGCTTGCACCACTCTAGCTCAGATACTAGGGGCTGCGCCCATGTTTTTATTGTCAAACTCCTATGGCTAAGTGAGGGCGTTAACGCCGCATAGTCTGATTGCCTGGTTCTTTGCGCTAAACAACTCCTTCAAGGACAATATAATTGGATCAAGATTGTTTAGATTCCATCCTGAACACCTCCATACTACCTACATGGGGGCAGAAGCCGACGATTGGAAACCCTCAGATTTCATATAACACGGCCGCACAAGAGGAAAAAATTAAAACATAACAAGCATTATATTACAAAACGACTTTGTTTCATCATACAAGGCAAAGACTACATGAATGTATTCATTCGAAAATAATGTCTTTCCCACACTGCGTTGCTACAATGCGAGACCCCTCTAGGACATCCGCAAAATAACACTTAGGTGTGTGGTGCTCCTTGCCCTCTGGCGGCCCCCTGGTCAGCTCGACAGCATCCATCTTCGCCCACCACATCTTGCAACGGGCGAAGGCCATGCGCGCACCTTCAATACATGCCGACCGCTTGACAACGTCTAGCCGAGGACAAGCGTTAACCAGCCGCTTCCAGAGTCCAAAGATGCTGCCAGGCATAGCTTCGGCTGGCCATAGCCGGATTATAAAATCCTTCATGGCTAGTTCGGCCACCCTATGCAGCTCCACCGGCTGTTTCAGCTGATCGGTGAAGGGCACGGGATGCTCTGGCGCAAGATACTGTGACTAGAACAATTTCTCTGTGGAACTCCCTTCTTTGGCTCGGAGGAACTCCACGGCATCGGACACACTGCACGGCAGATCTACGAAGGCTCCTGGAGAACTCTGAATTCGGGTTAGTAATAAATACTTCTTCTTCATATACTTACTTTGCATACTAAACGCCTTACCCGCCGCGATCTTCCTGGCCTCTTGGATCTCCTGGAGGGCACCCTGGGCTTCAACCTGGGCTCCTTCCGCGCTTTGACGAGCCTGGGAGAGTTCGGTCTCTCGAGCCGAAACATCACCCTCCAGGGTCTTGTACCTTTTTACTGCGTCTTGGAGCTCTTGCTGGACCTCGTTCGGCCGGGCCTTCAGCTTCTTGCGAGCGGCCTGCTCCTTGACGGCTTTCCCCTCGGCTTCGGTTAGGGCCTTCTTCAGGACCTCGACCTCGGTTGTCGCCCCTACACATACCATAACACTATGGGCAGTATACATGATTTATTCTTTTAGAAATACATTGCGAGTCACTACATACCTTGCTGGTCTTCCAGCTGCTTCCTCGCCTGATCGAGCTCCTCTTCGTCCCGCTCCAGTCTCTGCTTTAGTCTAGAGACTTTGGCAGTATGAGCGGTCGCTGCCAGCAGCGACGCCTACTTATTCACATTAGACACAATTTGGTTAGTTTCCTATGAAACTTATTTGATCCTCGGTCCAGTTTTTCTTTCCGAACATCGGGCAGTGTCTCAGGGGCTACTGTCTATGTGGGGATTTTTCTCGGTTAAATGCCGCTTACCTCAAAACCTGTCAGCAGGCCACTGCAGGCATTGGTCAGTCCGCTTTTAACGGACGGAACCTTCTCAATCACCGTACCCATAAGGATATTGTGTTCTTCCACAATGGAAGTACCCCGTAGCGCTTCCAATAGATTGTCCGGTGCCTCTGGTTGGGAAGAGGTCGCCGGCGGGACAGGCACGCCTCCTTCTCTTGAAGGAAGCTGCTTTTCGGACTCCAGGGGCGTATGGGTCACCAGATCCGTGCTCATATGGGGGCCGAATTGAGCATAGCCCCATTGTTAGTCTCCATGGGGGTCTCCCCACCATATGTCCGGCGGCCGAGGTGTCGCCCTCCGGCGCCGCCACGACGGCCTCCTGAAACTCCCTCTGGCCTGGGAAGGTCCTTTGGGAGAGAACCTCATTGTCTCCCTTGGCCATGGGAGAGTAAGCGGTTGGCGGTGTCTCGCTGGTCATTTCCTTTGAGTCCAACGAGTCCTCTAATGAGGATCGCTAGGAGCTGTCATGGGCCGGACTGCAGTAACATGATTAAACCATGTAAATATCATAAAGTGGAAGGGTCGAATAAATGGGCGTGTACGAGTTCTTAGTACTCACGATGCGGCCAGGGGCTTCTTCCGGGGGCGTCGCTCCGGACTGTTGTCGACGTCCCATGCGGAGCTGCCCGCGAGAGGGCCTTTCCCCCTCTTGGGCGCCTCCACCTCCAGATTCATGGAGGCCACCCTCTTCTTTCTCCCCCCATCAGGGGGAGAGTCGCTCTCCTCCTCCTCCTCGTCATCTTCGGCGGTGGAGGAACGGGTCTTGTCTTCGGACATTATGTCCAAAGTGACCTTGCGGGGGGGGCCACTCCAGACCCCCTTGGCCTTCCCCATGGCCTTCTTCTCTGGCGCCTTGTAGGGCGCTGGCACCAGCATCTTCGTTAGACGCGGGATGACTGGCTCTTCAGGCAGCGGAGCCGGACATTGGATCATTTTCGCCCTCTTCATCCATTCCTGGAGAAGAAATGATGATAAAAGTTTAGACACCCTCCTTGAAATAAACAAGTAGAGGATGTGTTAAAAACTTACCTTGCTGGTGGGGTGATTAATGTCGTGCCCGCGGTCCGAATCTGTGGCTGGCGGTGTCTCATTGCCCTTGAAGAGCAACCTCCACACATCTTCGTGAGTGGTCTCGAAGAGCCTCTTAAGGGTATGGTGCTTTTTCGGATTGAACTCCCATAAAGGGAGACTTAGGCTTTGGCACGGAAGAATCCGGTGAACTAGCATCACCTGGATTACGTCGACGAGCTTGATGTCTTTGTCCACCACACTTTGGATGCGCGTCTGCAGCACTATCAGCTCATCTGACGAAGACCAATTCGGGATCTTCTCGACCCAGGAGGTGAGCCGCATTGGAGCTCCAGAGTTGAATTCCGTAGCTGCGGCCTAGCCGATATCGCGGGGATCTATGATGTAGAACCACCGTTTCTGCCATTCCTTGATAGTCTCCACGAAAGTACCTTTCGGCCAGGACACATTGGTCAGCTTACTCACCATGGCGCCTCCGCACTCTGCGTGCTGGCCATCCACCACCTTCGGCTTCACATTGAAGACCTTGAGCCACAGCCCGAAGTGGGGTTGGATGCGGAGGAAGGCCTCGCACACGACGATGAACGCCAAGATATTGAGGAAGGAGTTCGGGGATAGATCATGGAAGTCTATCCCGTAATAGTACATCAGCCCGCGGACGAAAGGGTGGAGTGGAAACCCTAGCCCGCGAAGGAAATGAGGGATGAATACCACCCTCTCATTGTGCTTCGATGTGGGGATGACTTGCCCTGGGCTAGAAGATGGTGGGCGATTTCCTTCGCCAGGTACCCGGCCGCCCGAGGCTCAGTAATGTCCTCTTCCTTGATGGAGGAGACCATCCACTTGACTTGACCTCCGGATCCGGACATGGTTGAGTGCTAGCTTGAGTGGGAAGAAGATGAGAGCTTGGGCGCTGGAGCTCAAGAGTGGAAGGGCAGAGGAAGAGAGAAGGCGTGGGAGAAGAAGGGGGATCCTTATCCCCTTATAAAGGCAGTGAATATCGAACGCCTCCCCACTCGCCTTAAAACTCGCCTATTCCCAAGGGTTGTGTAAATAGGCACGGTTGGGTTACCCATGCCCGAATTGATGAAAATCCCTGTAGCAACCCGACCTCAGATGGTCAAGTCTCTATGCTTCAGTGTCATCCCTGGATCAGTAATGCTAACACACACAGTACTCGAAGGATTTATAACAGAGTAACAATCACACACTTATTACATCGAATGTCTCAAGAGAGAACTTATTACAATAATATGGCTTAAGGCCATCTAATATGATAACAGCGGAAGGCTTGGAAGATAAAGTGAGTCCATCAAATCCAACGGCATAGCTGAGCTGCACGGCAACGACCTAACGAACCTTACTTCTCGTCTGAAAAGTCTGCAACATAATACGTTGCAGCCCGAAAACGGGTCAGCACATGGAATATGCTGGCAATGTAACACAGTAGAGCAAGAACAGAATAATGCTATCACTACATGCATATTTGGCTGGTGGAAAGCTCTATGGTTACAGTTTTGCGAAAAGCCAATTTTTCCCTACAACAAAGGAATAGATTTTATTTTTACTATCATGGTAGTTGAAACATCATTGAGAAGGTTCCTCCAACTCAATCCCAATTAAAGTGACTAACAACCCAACAATATTAATTAAGAGTGATGAGATACATGTGATAATCCAAGTACTAGATACTCAAGAATTGTCCATAACCGGGGACACGGCTAATCATGATTAGTTTGTACACTCTGCAGAGGTTTGCGCACTTTTCCCCACAAGACTCGATCGCCTCCGTTGGATTTCTCGCACTACATGGTGTTTGAGAAACGGATGACCGAGACACAGTCTTTCAAAAACATTAGTCTCTACTCCGGGCAGACCATACCAAACCTACAACCCTCTACCTGCTGATCCACCTCTTCAAGAGCTTCACATAACTTACTCAACTATGCTAGAGCCCATAATAGCTTGTGGCTGCACACAGAAGTTTCTAGCATGAATAATCTTATGATCCCCTTGAGCCTGAGTGGCGGTCCATAGGAAAATCACACGGGTACTCTGGGATTTCCAAAAATACAGGCAACACTGGGTACTCCAGGTGCCTCAATCCACCCAGACGTGTATTTAAGTTGCCACCTTAAGTTGAACCATTAATTAACAATCTCACATCTGTCATGGATTTCACTCACCCAAACCACGTCTACGAGAATAGAAAATTGTGGAATAAATCCGATAAAAGAAAACTGACGAACAGACTAACGAACGAGCGTTCGTTGGCTGTTTCTAACGGGCGAAGAACCGTTCGTTAAAACGATTGTTCGGACGAACGTCCGCCAAATAGAAGAACCGGAAAAAAACTTGCGAATCCTAAAAAAATGGATCTAGGGTTCTAAAAAAACCGGTCAGTCTTTATAAAAAACCGGCGGTGGGGCGCGGCGGCTACCTCCGGCGAGAGGTCCGGCGGGGCGGCGGCTGAGGGGGCGGCAGCAGCGCGGACTGCGGCGGCGGCGGCAGCAGCAGGCGGCGGCAGGAGGC